>NW_021637525.1:0-23850 GCF_004799145.2 Neltuma alba | reverse complement strand
ACTATTACCGCATCCCACCGGGGAAGATCAAAAGTCATATATTTCAGGTGCAAGACCTTTCATGTAGCATCAAGACCAATCAACCAACCGCTTGTTGACCATAGGCCATAAATGAGATGATATCAAAACTGAATGTTCAAGAAAAATCAAATTCTAATACATATCTTGCTATGAACTTCCCCAAGTTTTGCCCACTTATCATTTTTCCCAAGACTGTAATTCTTCTCTCTCCTCTGCAACCGCAAGAGACTTGACCACAAATCCAACTCAAAGTATAATCCTCACATGAAAGCAAAACTGTTACCACATGAATACATACGAAATCGTCCTATGCATATCAGTTTCCCATGATGCTTACACGCGGAAACTGGGTTCAGAGGGGCGCATATCATGCCGCCAACATCGTTTGCTGTCTACTTCCCGTGTGAACCTGACATAGAAAGTCAATAAAGCAATTCTTTAAGTTGGTTGATGTTATAAAGACCCGATAAAGTTGATCATATTGCACCCTATTAGTATCATGATCAATTCATTCCCTGAAGGTTTGTTATCATAATTTTAGCCAATATTTAATACAAGACATCATTCCAATTTGACTCAATTATATAAAACTTCCCTAAATTTTACCTTCCGTACAAACAAATCTAACCATTAAAACTAGACAAAAAAATCCACAAAAAATTTTGAAATCGTGCAAATAATCCCAACTAGTTTGTTGTTTCTCTTGTGTAGTACTCTTCCAATCATAAATATAAGACTTATTTTGTAGTGTGATTTACATTATGAAATGAGTCTTATATTTAGAACTAAAATAGTATAATAAGTTGGGGTTACTTACCCGCTTATATTCTTTTTTACAGCTAACTGCCTTAAATTTTATATTATGTGCTACCTTCCTAAACTTAGAGTCATGAGTAATAAAACTTAAGCAAATAAAACTTCTATGTTTGCATTCCATTACTTATATTGGCCCCTCATATCAATTCATTCTTTAAAAATTTCCTATCAAGATTTTAGCCAACATTTTAAAAAAGAAAGTATTTCAATTTTTACCTCAACTTGGTAAAGAAAACATCCACAAAATTAATGAGTATTTTTATTTGTTTTAGAGACAAATATGATAGCAACCTCAGTATAAAATATTGTCTACTTCCTTTGTCTTTTGTCATCATCAGCCGTGTCTCATGAACTTACAGAATATGTGGCCACTTTCTTGGTCTCGTGAACCTGCAGGGACCCAACTGTAGGATTTGTCATTTTTCAAACAATTCCATCAGAATCTGTGGCTAACTTTGCATGATTGGCATAAATAGCCCATCAAGGGTAGGGCTTCGTATGAAAGTTTGCGTCCTATTTTCCCTCTCACAGAAAGCAAGAAAGGACAGAGAGAAGATAAGGGAGTCCAGTATTGAAGGATAAGTAGTCTTTCACTATTTATATAAAAGCAAGTTTTAATCTTTCTTTCCTCATAGGCAGATTTTCAGTGAATTGAAGGAAGAATGTCTTGGTTCCTAGTAGTTCTGATTCTCAATCTCACATTTAGTGGCCTCTCAGAGGCCGGCCATGACAAGAATCTTCTTACACCATTTGTTGTTGGCACTGTCTACTGTGACACATGCTTCCAGCATGATTTCTCCAGGAACAGCCACTTCATTGCAGGTAAAATTTCAGCTGCTTAGCTTTCTTGTTGCAAGATTAACTCTCTCAAGTCAAACTTTTCGTTCTATAAAGAAAATGTACATTTTATTTGAATTGGATTTGAAGCTAGCAAATTTTGTTGGTTTCTGTAGAAAACTTAGATTGAGGACAATTTATGAAAATTGAAGGAAAATTGTTTATATGAATCCAAATAAAAGAAAATGTCCAAATTGAAATTCCTCTTCCAATTTTTTCATCCCATCTATTCCCCTTACTTCAGGCATATCCTTGTGCTCCATGTTAACATTAAAACAAAAAACGATACTTAACAGTTGAGGTTCTCCCTGTTAACAAGTATTAGCCCTTTGGACTGGCTCAAGCCAACCAAGAAATGGCTTCCTAATGTGTGTTCGTTTGTGCAGGTGCATCAGTTGCTGTAGAATGCGAAAATGGGGATTCAAAGCCAAGATTCTGGAAAGAAGTAAGGACTAATGAGCATGGCGAGTTCAGAGTTGAGCTTCCATTTTCAGTGAGTAAACATGTGAAGAGAATCAAAGGGTGTACTGTAAAACTGATGAAAAGCAGTGAGCCTCACTGTTCAGTGGCCTCAGCAGCAACTTCTTCTTCACTCAGTCTCAAGTCAAGAAACCAAAGAGAACACACATTCTCAGCCGGGTTTTTCTCATTCAAGCCCCTTCAACAGCCAGATCGTTGTAACCACAATCCAAGTAGTGGTCAAAACTCAAAGGAATTTAATTCTGTAAAAACCGGGTTCCCTCCAAACTTGCTTCCTCCTCCACTTCAGAATCCAACCACCCCCATCGGTCTTCCAAATCTTCCTCCTCTTCCTGTAGTACCTGAGCTTCCACCATTGCCTCTACTTCCTCCTCTGCCACCTGTTATAGGAATTCCACTACCACCAATCCCAAAAAATGATCAAGAGACCAAAAAAGCTCAGTCTTCAGATGAGAAGGTAGCCCACCCTGATTTCTTGTTCCCTCCTATCCTGCCTCCCTTGATCCCTCCTATCCTGCCCCCCTTAATCCCAAACCCCTTACAGCCACCACCCTTAATCCCAAACCCCTTACAGCCACCGCCATTAATCCCAAACCCATTTCAGCCACCACCCCTAATCCCTAACCCATTTCAGCCACCAAGGCCACCACTCATCCCAAACCCATTTCAGCCACCAAGTCCTCCACCACTCATCCCAAACCCATTTCAACCCCCACCAGCAAGCCCAGCACCGCTGATCCCCAACCCATTTCAGCCACCACCTGCAAGCCCAGCACCACTTATCCCCAACCCATTTCAGCCACCACCTGCAAGCCCAGCACCACTGATCCCTAACCCATTCAAACCTCCACCATCAAGCCCATCACCATTGCTTCCTATTCCACCAATACCTGGTTTAACACCATCTCCACCGCCGCCTCCTCCTCCAGCACCAGTCTTTCCATTTCCTTTCCCTCCATTATTCCCACCGCCTAGCCCTGGTAACCCCCCTTCTTCTTCACAGACAACTACTCCTTGATGGGAGATTCTCATGCGGATTCAATCTATAAAAGATAAGTAGAAGTATGTAAACATATAAAGAATGCACCCCACTAGTATGACTGAATTGTTTACATGTCTCTTCCTAATTAGTTTGGTTTATCTATCTTTTATAGACTGAACCTACTTAAGCATGACTCTTCCTTGATCAAATAGAACCTACTTATAATCCTCCAAACAATTCCTTCCACATTAAGAAGTTGTTTACTTTCATTTGTGCAAATCCTAATATAGTTATCATATAATCAGCAATAGGTGGGGATGTATCTGCAATATGCGGAGTGTCTATTATTGAAAAAACAGAGACATTATTGTTGTAGTAGCAATAAATAAATTTGGGAATGTCAACATGTTACAGTTTCATTCATGTAAACTCTTACTATTTATTTGTTTGTTTTTCCTGAATTTTTCTTTGAATGGACACATTTGTTTCTGAAATACAGAATATTGCAAAGCTCACCGACTCTTGCACGTACTTCAACGTGAATTTTAAATTAAAAAAAAAAAAAAAGAACACCAAGAGGAAGAAGAAGACATTTCCAACAGTTTCATTTGATTTGTAGGTAAAGTCTCATGCTTCAATTAGACGGACTGAAATCAAATTCAAACCCGCAAAAATCTAGCATTGAAAACGGATCAATTTGTTCAGTCTTACAAAGTTGTCATTGTCGGTGACAAAATCAAAGGTCTCTGAGAGGCTTGGGGTAGGGTGATTTAATAAAGTTGATGCTAATTATTATTATGAGCAACAAAAGTCCTGAGAATGTTGCAAAAGAAAGTTTCCTGAAATGAACTACATTTGGGCAAATTAGCTGACACTGCTATTACAGCACTTTGCGGGCCAAACTTTTAGAAATAACAATAATAATGACAATTATGGTTACAAAGTTACTCATCGAGAGTCTCAGGATAGAAACAACCTCTCACACGTGATAACAACTTGACAAAAGTTTAACAAAAGCTCACTAATCACAAGGCAACCAAACTCTTACTCCTACATGTAATCTAGCTTTTATCATTAGTGGATTTCTTGCTTTTAACTCCAAAAAAATTAAATTAAAGAAAATTAAAGCAGAACTCATCGAGTTTCCTTCAACATCAATCTACGTCATATGTTAGCCCTAGGGCACTTAGAAAGCTAAAATCTCTAGTTTCAATGGCAAATTCTAAGAGTAATTTTGGCGATCATCAAGACCAGAAAGAGCATATTTAATATTTGACTTTATTTATGATGTTAAGCATGTTAAAGCGTAATAATTTGATTGTTTATTCGATCATCCGAGATATGAAGACATCATCAAAGGAATAATCACTGAGTAAGACCATACCTCAAAGGACATATTCAGAATTAGAATTTATTTAAGATATTAAGCATATGCAATGGTCTCTTGCTTCATTGTGTAAGACATAAAACTAAAAATAAAAGGGAAAAAAAAAATCCCCTCTTCGATGGCAAGCCAGCAACTACTCAAGTCATTCAAGAAAGCAGAAAATCATGGAGCTAAATGAGAAGCAAATAAGGAAGTCCCCTTGTGCTGCTCCAACAGCGGTGAGCTATAATATAACTACCTTTTATACACGGGAAAGACTTGAATGTAGTTCCTAATAACTTTTCATTTCATTTTATTTTACTTTTGATAAAAAGTTCCTTAATAGTTAATACCTCTGCAATTAAGTTTCTCTGCCATGAGAAGCGTCTGTTTTCCAGGCAAGTTGATGATTCCTCCATTAGACTATTCACTTGTCATGCTTTAAAGGAAAACTTGTCTACTCGTTACATTTAAATATGGAACCTATTAGACAAATAGTAAGGATATAAGAATAGAAATCTAATTCTTAGCCATGGAATCTTTGGTCCTAAAAGCCATTTAATATATTTTTCAGCAGCTAGCCAATAAATCTAATAACGGAAAAGAGATGGCAAATGGAAAATATAATGGATACTCTCTAGAGAACCAAAAACTTCAGAAATTTTAAATAAATTTGATCTGACAGTCCGGGCGGAGGCCAAACTAGTTCTCACTTGCCTTGGGGCTCGGGTAAGCAAATTAGAGAATTCAAATATGTATTCAACACGTGATTACACGTAGTCATATGAAAATGCTCGCTCGAAACCAGCTACTCATTTATCATGCGTGCTGAGTGGTAGGGGAAAGAAGATTATACCGAGAACGAAGAGTAATCGCAACCATCAACGGCATTTCCAGTGGAAGAACCGGTGGAGTTTACGGGAACAAAGTCGAAGGTGACGCCTGTAAAGACGGCGCCACCATAAGAGGAGGTTTGTTACGTTTTGATCGTATTGGTTGTGAACTGTCGGTAAAGGGTACCCTGCAAATAAGAAGCTCATTAGCTAGACGCTGTGGACGAGATGGGTTCGTTGCGCGGGAGACCCAAAGATTTTTGTGATGGACATTTAATTGGCAAAAAAAAATTATACCGTCAGTGTCAAATGCTTCTCGCATTCTAAATTGCCATGGTAGGCAGTTGAGTTCTACAAACAAAGCTCTACCGAAAGTAGTATTATTTTTATATTAAAAAAAATTATCTCTACTAGTCTTAACTCCTAAATACTGCCTCTTATCTTTGATACTCTTCCTATCTTTAAAATAAGCTTATTTAACTAATTTGATTAGATTAAGAAAATTAAGTAAGTTAGTTAATTATAAAAAATATGACATGTTTTTTCTTAAAACACCATAATAATATTTCTTAGTACCCCATTTCCGTCTTCTATTTAATTATAGTTGAAGGAGTATCTATAAAGGTAATTTAGAAAAAATTGATAAATATGAGAAATAGCTCTTATATTTAGGACCAAAACCAACTCAACAATTAAATCATATATTAAAGATCGGAGGAGTATAAGACCTAATTGATTAATTTGAAAAGATTAAGAAAATTAGTTAAGTTAGTTATTTGTAGTAAATATATGTTGTCTTTTTAAAATACTCTTATTAATCATATGTATTTAAATTATAAATTGATAGTAACTCCTTAATATATACAATCATTATAGGGATTATTTGATAGCAAAATGAATAAATATTGCAGATAAAGTTGATTAGGATATTATATTTAGATTCAAATTGAAAATCAAACTAACTCTTATATTAAGAATCGAAGGTAATAGAAGATATAGTTTGCACTAGCATTATAGTCTTACTTGACAATGGGTAACCAGAAAATAAATCAGAAAAAGATACACAAAAGGAGCTAATTAATAACTTCAACATTTTTTTTTTGAGAAAATAAGGGCAAGAAGGAAATAACATCTCCCATGATAGTGTTACCTCATCTAGCTATTCCTATGCTCGTGAGGGGAGTAAACTGTTTCACAATGAACGCAATGGTAAGGGTAGATCCGTAAACATTTATAGATGATGAAAGTTCTCCCCTGTTCTTTTAAAACCGCTAAAAGGATTGAAGCGGTTGACCTTGGGAAGAAATTCACGAAAAGCACGCTACCATCTTTTTATGTTGCAATTTAATTCTATGAAAAACTAGAGTCCACCCTTCATTGTTGATATTACAAATCAGAGATGTCATGAACATATTTGAAGTTAGTTTTTAAACTGTTCGACTTTCTACAAAGGCAAGTGATGAAAAACCCAGTGTCTCTCAGATTTTCCTTACAACCGCGAAAGTATCAGAAACAATTTTTGCATGCCTCTTTCTCCAAATGATGTTTAAGAGAATGACAATATCCTTAAGCAGGTATGAGTGATCATTCATGCGCAATTTAACGAAAGTATTATTCAGCTATTAGAAGAAGTTCGGAGAATTAAGATCATCAAATTTGATATTAAAACATTCAAACCCAACAGCTCCTGTGAAGGGACAACTGAAGAAAAGGTGCTCAATGCATAAGCCAAATAAGCACAAGCCGGATACACAGCGATGGTGTGCACGCAGGATGTCAATATGTTAGGATAGATGAAAAAAGAGAATAACAGGAAGAAAGAGAAGGGAAAAGAGGAGGGAAAGGAGAAAAGACAGATGGAAACCAGGATATAGCTCCAAGGAGACTTAAGATATTTCAATAATACTTTCTGATGTCCATAACTGAAATAAGACAATACTATTTCCAGTCTTTAATATAAGAATTCATTTGATTTTGATTTTAGTCTTAAATATAAGACCTTAATCCAATTTGTCTATCATATTTATCTATTTTTTTTAAGATAATCATTATAATAATTATAGTTCTAACCAATATACTTGATTAGTAAGGTAATTTAAGAAAGACAATACCTAATTATTACAAATAACTAACTCAACAAGCTTCTTTAATTTATCTAAATTAGTCAACTAACTCTTTATATTAAGAATCGGAAGTAATACATTTAATAGCCTAATACATCAATTACTAGTAACTATCTTAGTCTAGAAACTGACATAAACTAACCTTATCCAAACGTAGAAAACTGATGCAATAATAATAAAGCATAATTAAAGCAAAAAGCTATCAAATGCAAGCTCCCATACAAACAAAACAAAAAACAAAAACAAAAACAAAAACTTTAACAGGTAGAGATATAGACTACAAAACTTTCCAAAATGGATCATTAATTTTAGATAAATGTTGTCTTAGGCACAAAGAGAAACCGTCATTACTCGAAATTAATTTTTTAGTTCTTTAATTTTAATTGACTTATAAATCAATTTTTTAATTATGACTCGGTATAACTTAATCTCTCAATTCTCAATTCCTCTCAATCTCTCAATGTTCAACTCCTCTGTGATTCAATACTTTATTTTTTCGTTTTTGAGTAGTATTATCCTTCTCATCAGTAACTCATCCTACATGGCAAAAATTTTCTTCCACCTTAGCCCTACGTGGCAGGAAATCTTGGTTTCCCATCTCCTTCGCATGCTCTGTCCTGACTCCGCTTTTCAATCCAGTGAAGAAACAGAGTAGGAGGAATTACAAGAGGCAGGAGCAGTGGAAGATGCAGTGATCGACATTATAGGTTGGTCTATGCGTGCGAAGGAAACTAGAGGAACAGCCGAATTCAAATTAAAGCAGCTTGTTGTCAATTCTGGGCTTGCCTGGAGGCAAGCTCGGTGCAAGCTTTGGCGAATCAACCTATGGAGGTAGCTGACCCTAATATTCATGAAATAATAGGGAATAAAAAAAATCCATTTATTATGAGGAAAATGGAGGAAAAAGAAGGAGAGGAGAGAGAAAATTTTAATAAACTTAATTTTAAAAATTGAAAAGTGATGTTAAAACTTAAAAGCTTTTAACTAATTTTTTTATTATTCTTTTACATTACTTATTCTTTTTATTAAAATTTTAAAATCCCACTTCTTTAACTTTTTAAATAGAACTTCTTAAAATTTTTCTTCCCCTTTCCCCCCTTTCATTTCTCTCATACCGAACACTATCTAAAATATCTCATCTTTACTATAATAAGGATCTCATAACCTTTTGGAATCATAGTCACCATTATTATTCTCTTCTTACCCTCAGCCTTCTACATCACCATCCGAGCCACTTGCAAAATTGGTTCTTTACTTGCATAGACAAGATTTCCTTCGGTTAAAGCCTTTTTTTTTTTAATATTTTTTTAAATTTTAGTCAGAATCTAGTTGGTTTATGTAAGGGCACACTGATTTCATGGCATTGAGTAGGAAGCCGATTCATTTGGGCATTGCTTACAATTTTGGTTCTCCGGTTTTTCTTGGATCTGGCAATGGGCATCCGTTCATTCTGGGAAAATTATTACGGAACAGGCTAAGGAAGATGAGGAAACAAGATTACATGCCACGTGGAGCTGAGTTGGAGGAAAATTTTCGACGTGTAGAATGAGTTATTGATGAGAAAGATAATAATAATTTAAAAAAAATGAAAAGATTAAAAAACTAAGTTATAAGCAAGTCAAATATTAAGGAATTGAATCACACTGAAGCATAGGTAAAATACCAAGTTATATAACCAATGAGGATTGGGTCTAGCGGAAGGGACTAATTTTCCACAAAGTGATGAACCAATGTTCGAATCCCTATTAGGAGAGGTATCCACGTTTAGTTCTTGACAGTGTCTTAAATAAGATTGCCTCCAATAGGAGGATACCTGTGCTTTAGTAAAAAAAAAACACCTAGTTATAAGTGAGTTAATTTTTCTTAGAGTATTTATCATATTTATTACTAGCTTAGATTATTCGATTAAGAATATTAGGGAAAAAAAAAGTGGGTTATTTCCACTTTCCATTTAAGATGATCAAGAATAATGATCCACATGTTTGGCTCTTCCTGACTATATCCAAAAGGCATTGTATGGTTACCTGTGGTTTTTGCCTTTTCCTTTACCTACTGGTGTTAGTTTGAATTTTTTCTTTTGGGCCAAATTTATTGTTTCTCTGGCTTTTTTTAAGCAGCATGCTTTGGGCTAGTTGAATTCATATGTTTCTTTTAAAATCCACCCACAAATGCTGGCGGTGTTTTTCTTAATTTTTTTTAAGAATTTTATATTTTATTTTTATATATATTATTATCATTTAAATTTAATTATTATGTTGCTGGTTCAATCAAATGATTCATCCGATCTGACAGGTTGAATCATAACTCGTTGTCCTCTTCAGTTCAACATTCAGTCTGGCTTTCAAAACATCAGTTTTAAGTACCAATATTTTGCGCTAGTTCAGTTTTTTCCCCCCTTAAAGTTATCTATAAATACTGGTTTGAAGAATTAATTACGCATGTTTCTAAATTCAACCATATTTTTTCATACATAGAAAGCGCCTTTTCTTTTTTTTGACCAGAATAGAAAGCACCTTTTCTAGATTTTAGGGACATTGGGAAATTAGTTTTCCATATATGCATTTATGGACATTTTTTCTTTTTCTTTTTCTATAGGATAATTGTATGGAAAAAAAATAATACTGCCAATAATCAAAATTGTGGGAAAACACTTGGCAAAACTTTTTGGAAAACATAATTTACGGTACATATGTGGAAAATGAGCTGATATAAAAGAAAAAAAAAAGATGTACAAAAAATGAACGACCACAATTAAAAGACCATCTTGGGGCAAAAGGACGAAACCAAAAAACACTAGAAGAAGCCTGATCCTAGCATACAGCGCGCGGGCGCGCAAAATATCAGGCGCTGGGAGAGGCGATATCAGCCCACAAATATCTGGCAAAAATCATAACGTATTTTCAAAAATTAGTTTTTTTTTTTTTGCATGGAGCAATAGTTTATCTACTGTTACCTCTTATCTTTAATATAAAAATTTATTTGATTTTTATTTTGATCCTAAATATAAGATCCTAATTTACTTTGTGTATTTTTTTAAGATAGTCCTTCTAACAATAATAATTTTAACCAATACACTTGATTAGTAATGATATTTTAAAAAAGATAATACATATTTATTACAAATAACTAACTTAACTTATTTTTTTAATCTCCTCAAATTAATCAGCTAATTCATATAATTAGGACCGGAGGTAGTACTTATATGATTATTATTATTTGAACAAAATTCTGATTAAGGAACATAAGTTATTAGATTTTATGACCAAATATTAAAAAATCGAGGATTGATATGGAAAAAAATAAAAATAAAAATCCAAATTTTTATATGAATGAATGAAGGTACCCAAGCTTCTTCAAATCATGGCGGGTCACCGGGCGAATATTACATTTATAACTCAAACTTGTTAAAGCTTCTCACTGTCATCACAAACACCTCCCACATGGATTACGGTATGCTACCTCCAGTTCTTAGTACAATAGCCCATCTAATTTTTATTTTAATTCTAAATATAAGACTTTAGTCTATTTTATTTCTCATATTTAACTATTCTTTCTTAAGATAGTTTTTGTAATAATAGTAGTTCTAACTAATACACTTAATCAGGAAAGATATTTTAGGAAAG
The DNA here is from genome assembly GCF_004799145.2 of Neltuma alba. Classification (NCBI taxonomy): domain Eukaryota; kingdom Viridiplantae; phylum Streptophyta; class Magnoliopsida; order Fabales; family Fabaceae; genus Neltuma; species Neltuma alba. Next base: position 12,769 of record NW_021637525.1, on the reverse strand, counting down.
ACAACACATATTTATTACAAAAAACTAATATAATTAATTTTTTTAATTTACTCAAATTAATTAACTAGCTCTTATGTTAAGAACTGAAAGTAGTAACATATTTTGTTTAAAGTATTTAATTTTTTCACTTAATGTTCCTAACTAAATACATAACTTTTTAACTAATTAATCAAACTCTTCTAACTAATTATTTTTAAGGAAGGTAATTTTGATATTTTATAAAAAATAATTAATTTTATTAATTTATGTAAAGTTGTTAATTGTTATTATGCGTTTATAACAAGAATAAGGTAAAAGTATACTTTTAGTTCTTAAAATTTATAAAAGATTTTAGTTTGATCTCTTAATTTTAAAAAATATATTCTTAGCCTTTCAATCCTAAAATTATTTTAAAAAAATAATGATCTTGAGATCTTAAATATTAATAAAACATGCTCAAATATCAACATATTAAGTTTAATTTTAAGAACAATTATGATTATTGTAAAAATTATTATTCAAGACTAATGATTTTAAAATTAAAAAACTAAAAATATATTCTTTAAATGTAAGAGGCTAAACTAAATTATTTTTATAATGTTAAAATACACTAAATGTATGCTTTATTCAAAGAGCATAATAATACTCTTAAGATTAGTTTGGAATGATTTATAAATAATATTTTAATTATAGTTTATAAAATAGTAAATAAATACGTAAGAAAAATTTTATTTCAATTTACGTAAAGTGTTTCACATTATATCCACAAATTTACAACAGTGTTTTGTTATTATTATTGCTACTATTTCTGCTATTATTGATTTACTATTTAATTAATAGCTCTGGTAATAGCATCTCTATTCACTCTCAATAAAATTAAGCCATTCTCATCCCGTCAACCGATTTGAATTTTTTAGTTCCAGTTCATTCTACATTTTGCAATGTTTTTTCATTCATAAAAATAAGGAAAGAAAAGCAATTTTCCGCTTAATTTGCTGGCAGCAGAGGGAATTTCCATTGCCATTGGCAGTCAGCAGCAGAAGCAGCAGCATCGGAGAGTGAACCAGCTACGCCTTGCTCTTCCACTGCCCCCTCAGGTGTCGTAAAACCCTAATTTGTTATTTCTTTCCCTTCTTCTTTTGTTTAATGTTTATCTTTCTTCATCTTGCGATTTTCCATCTCGGGGTTCAATTTCTATTGGTAAGCTATCTCCGTACTGGCCTATGGAATTTTCTTCTGCTTTCAGTATTCGACGCCCACTTTCCCTCCCGACTGTGTGTTACTCGTTCTCATTTGGTATTTACTCTTGTATGAATATTTTCAGCTATACTGAGGCTGCTTTTGGACTCTGTTAAGTGAACGAGGTGATGAATCCCTCGCTTTTGGTTTATCTTGCGCTCGCGGAGAAATAATGGTCTCTACGTCTATGAAAATAAATAAATAGGCCAGTGACGGTGTATGTTGTTCCCGAGGTAATGGCGGTAGATTCTAATTGTTTTCTGGAGTATATTTCATCAGCTGTTATGGTATATTCGAGCTTCCTGCTTCGTCTGTTATATGTACCTCAGGTTTTTTGGTAAACAAAATTAATGAAAGAAATTTGCTTGCAAGGGATGATGGATTTTATCTTGGATTTTTTTGGGATAATTTTGCCTAATCTTATGGCTGGAATGTGTTTAAATTTAGTTGTTTCTCTTCTGTAGCTGCCGATCCAATCAGACACCCTAGTAAAATATAGCTGTAGTAGGAGCCTGAGGAGCTTTTCCTGGAGAACGAGTGCATTGAAATTGTGTCTCATGTGGGTGCTTCAAAGTCCATACAGTGTTAGGCAAGTTCACTTTAGCAATCATCTTCACTATAGCCCTTATAGGCGTTGCTATTCAAGTCCACCTGTCTGCTTTATCTCCCCTTCAAATCCAACTACAAAAGGCGGCAAAAGCAATGACCAATTGATTCAATCATTATGTAAACAAGGAAGCCTCAAGCAAGCCCTCCAGGTCCTTTTTAAGGAGCCCAATCCATCTCAGCATACATATGAACTTTTGATCTACTCTTGTGCCCACCAGAACTCGCTTTCTGATGGCCTTGATGTTCATCGCCACCTCATTGGCAGTGGCTTTGATCAAGACCCATTTTTAGCCACTAAACTCATCAATATGTACGCTGAATTAGGGTCTATTGACCATGCACGCTGGGTATTTGATAAAACTCAGGAAAGAACCATATATGTCTGGAATGCACTCATCCGTGCACTAGCTATGGCAGGTCATGGTGAGGAGGTGCTGTATTGGTATAGTCAGATGAATTGGGGTGGGATCCCGTCAGATAGGTACACATATACTTACGTGCTCAAAGCTTGTGTTAATTCAGAGTCAACAATCTTTCCTCTCCAGAAGGGGAAGGAGATTCATGCCCATATTCTGCGACATGGCCATGAAGCTCGTGTTCATGTTATGACAACTCTGCTGGATATGTATGCTAGGTTTGGTTGTGTATCAAATGCAAATTCTGTGTTTAATGCCATGCCTGTCAAGAACTCAGTCTCATGGAGTGCTATGATTGCATGTTATGCAAAAAATGGTGTGCCCATGAAGGCTTTGGAGCTTTTTCAAGAAATGGTTCGTGAGGAACGTGAGTCAGTTCCAAACTCTGTGACAATGGTAAGTGTGCTTCAAGCTTGTGCAGCTCTTGCTGCTTTGGAGCTAGGAAAACTGATTCATGGGTATATTCTTAGAAGGGGTCTTGATTCAATCCTGCCTGTTCTTAGCGCCCTTATAACAATGTATGGAAGATGTGGTAAGCTTGAATTGGGGCAACATGTGTTTGATCAGATGAGAAAGCGAGATGTTGTTTCATGGAATTCTTTGATATCAAATTATGGGATGCATGGTTTTGGAAGAAGGGCTATCAAGATTTTTGAAAAAATGACCAGCCAAGGAATTTCACCGAGTCCCATATCATTTATAAGTGTTTTGGGAGCTTGCAGCCATGCAGGCCTTGTCGAGGAGGGGAAGATTTTATACGAGTCTATGGTAAGTAAGTATGGGATTCATCCAAGTATGGAGCATTATGCTTGTATGGTGGATCTTCTTGGCAGAGCAAACCGGTTGGATGAAGCAATCAGAATTATAGAAGATTTACGCATTGAACCAGGACCCAAGGTCTGGGGCTCCCTGCTTGGATCTTGTAGGATTCACTGTAATGTCAAATTTGCAGAGCGAGCCAGCAAAGCGCTTTTTGAGTTGGAGCCTTGGAATGCTGGCAACTACGTTCTTTTAGCTGACATATATGCTGAAGCTAAGATGTGGAATGAAGTAAAGAGAGTAAAAAAGCTTTTGGAAGCTCGTGGGCTGCAAAAGATTCCAGGCTGCAGTTGGATTGAAGTTAAAAGGACGATATATTCATTTGTCTCTGTTGATGGGACAAACCCACAAAATGAACAACTCCATGCTTTCCTACAGAAATTGTCGAGTGAGATGAAGGAGCAGGGTTATGTTCCGCAGACAAAAGTTGTTCTTTATGATCTTGATGAAGAAGAGAAGGAGAAAATCATATTGGGACATAGCGAAAAGCTTGCTGTTGCTTTTGGACTCATCAATACTGCTAAGGGTGAAACTATTAGGATCACTAAGAATTTGAGATTATGTGAAGACTGTCATTCTGTTACAAAATTCATTTCAAAGTTCGCTAATAGGGAGATTCTTGTTAGGGATGTCAATCGTTTCCACCACTTCAAAGATGGGGTATGCTCTTGCGGCGACTACTGGTAGTTCTCTGTAGAATATTATGCAGTAGAAACGCCCAATAAATTAGTTCCCATATTGTCACAGAAATTTTATGAAGGTATAATTTAATATACAGCGAGAGCTCCGTTTGTTGCTGATTATTTTTTTTAAAAGAACAAAAAATTAGCCGTAGTCTGATGCTGATTCAGTGCATTTATATAATTTTACTTTTTTTTTTTTTTGGGAAAGCAGTTCAGTTATACAAAGTGTAATATAACTATTGAGTTTAGGCCTCTGCTTCAGCGTTATTCTGCCTGAGGTTTAAAGCGTTGCATTCGATAATGGAGTATAAAATGCTGGAGGCATGATTTTGTTTCAAACTATATAGCGAGCCCCGTTGTTTGAGGGTGTAGCTGATTTTTTTTTTTTTCAATTCTTGGTAAAATTGAATATGATCCTAAAAAGAATAAAAAAAAAACTAATGGCTAAAACATTTTTTCTATATTAAAACTCGAAATAAAAAACATCTATGTATTGCGTCATGAGGGGCGAGAGACCCAGATGACCTTATACCATACCATGAAAATACTGTAATTTGCACGGTAAATGTGCGTAAGTTGTGGTTCTTGTAAAAACGAGTTCCCTTAAAAATGTATTGGGGAATGTTCGTTTTCATGGTTCTACCGTAAAAACATGGTTTTGTGGCTTTTAATTTTGAATTAGTTTTTTAGAAGTGATTATATAATCGTACGTGTTTTATGGGAAAGTGCTTCTAAGGATAATCCTAGAGAAACTATACCTTAGGCCAAAATCATGATTTTGGACTCAAAATCATAATTTCAGAAAAAGTGAGTTCATTCTGCTTCTGACTCAAATGGAAAGTGTTATAGTGTCTGTCAGAGTAGATCTCAACGATAATATAACTTTAACACCCATCAATTATTTTTTATAAACATATTTAATCTTTATTTTATAAATATATATACACATATTAATTATGTTGGTAAAAAAAATATTATAACAATTTTATTCCTTCAAATTAAAATATATTATAAAATCTATCTTTTATGTAATTATTATATTAACTTATGTCTTTTTTAGTAATTTGTATATATAAAAAGTGCTTCTGATAATAACTATCCAAACACTCTCACTTTACCAGAATCACTTTTTCACAAAATCTTTTTTTAAGAATTATTTTCAAAAACTATCCTCCAAACCATGATTAGTTTCATGCAAACACCTCCTAAAAACACAACTCTTTTTAGGAAGAAAAAAACACACACACAAAGAGGTCTTTTTTCTACCCACAACAAATAGGAGTGTTGAATTTGTCCCGTCCCGGTCCCTACGAGTTCGGGACGGGACGGGACGGGACAAAAAAAATTTCAAGATAGGACAAAAATGGGACGGGATGCGGGATGGGGTTGTCTCGTCTTATCTCGGTATTTTTTTTCTTTCAAAAATTATTTATTAATAATTATTATTAGATTATTCAATTTACTTATTAATAATAACTCTTATTTTTATGATATTTTAGTTCTTAAGTTGTAGTATTATCTCAACAAAATCTCCTTTCTCAATAAAATAATTCATAAAGTCATTATATAGTGTTTCTTTTATGGTATTTTTTTTACAATATTGTTTTTACACATTTTTATACTCTATAATTGAGCTTTCTACATAATATTTTTTTACAATGTTTTTATTTTTAGAAGTCCAAAAAAATAAGCATTATAACATAAAAAAAATTCATATAAAAAATTATAATTTTTTTTAAAAAAGGGAAAGGGACGTCCTGGTCTCATCTGGGACGAGACGGGACAGGGGACAAAATCCCTGTCCCGTCCTGTTCATGGGACAGGATCGGGACGGGTCGGTCCTAGTTTATCTAGTCCCGTGAACACTCCTAACAACAAGAGCATTGAGATGCTTTTTGGGAAAGCAACTGACTGTAATAAAACTAGTTCTATTTTCAGTTTGTTGGGTGTAGCATTTGGGAGGGGGAAAAGTAGTTTATGAGCATAATAAGTTAGTTTGTAAATTTGGGAGCTATTTGTCATAGCTTTTGACTAATCTGACTTATGAGTCAAATTTGTTTTTTAAATACAATTGCAAAAGCACCTAAAGCTTATTTATGACTTATGCAAAAGTAACTTCTTAGAATTAAAAGACATTTTTGCCTTTATATCTATGTTGTTCTTATGTTTTTCTCTATATATTCCTTATAATTTCCAATCAGTTTTTACTTATTTATTTTTAATATTTTAAAATAAATTTTAACCGTTGTTATAGTATTTTTAATTTTTAATATTATTTTTAATTTTATATTTACATAAATTATACAAAGTATATCATCTAATTAATTATGTAAAATTATTTGGCTCAAAAATTTTCATTTCTAATTTAAATATATTTTATTAATTAAATACAACTTTTTTTATATTATAATAATTTAAAATTATTATATTTTGTAAATTCATATTTTTAATCATTTTTATTATTTAATAGAAGTTATATCCATTTTAGTCATTCTGTAGATTAAACTTACTCATTCAATCATAATCGAAACAACTTTTTCACTTTACAAACTAATTTTTATAAAAGTCAATCCAAATACAAATCACATCACCTAATTTAACTTTTACTTAATCTTATATTTTTAAAAGTTAAATTGAAAATAAGTTACTTTTTCTACTATTAATCTAAACGGACCTATTGTTGCTTGTGAAGCATAAAGATTAAGAATTTTGAAAGCTCGTACGATTGCCAATTTGTCATAAAGCATTTTAATCAATTGCAAAAGTTTTCAAGTCTTGGTCTAATTAGCACTTCAATCTTTCCTGTTTTACCCAAGTTTTGGATGCGTAAAACACAAAGATCCTATTTGGCATGAAGCATTAAAAAAAAGTAAGAATTGAAATTGAAATTTAGAAAATTTATTAAAAGAATGTTTAGTGTGAAAAATTGCTTATTATTTGGGATTGGGTAAACTAATGAAAGTAGGATTAGGAAATACCACAATTTCTCAATCCCACCTTTATCGTTGTCCAATTTCAAACAACATTCAATCCTTCATACTAAATATTGTTTTAATGGATTTTTTCAATTTCAATCACAGTCCTTAATTCTCATTTTCAATTTTGATTCTCATTTTCAATATTTCATCAGAATCAGAGTATTTGATTCAACAAATGATCCAATCTTGAAACCATTTAGCTGCAGCTTCTACCGAAGATAAGCAATCAGATTGCACCAAAACATAACGAAGATCCATGGTTCTAGACATTAACATGACGATTCTGAGCCTTACTCCTTTAAGTGCTCTATGCCCAACTGATTTAAATGTGACTCCCTTGCAATTATTCAAGGAGTGTTTCATCTTCTCTCTTTCGCAACATTAGCTTTTGAGATCTCTAGTGACAGAGCAAACAGCATCATCACTCGTGCTTCAGAATCTAAGTTTTTCAGCTTTGTAAAGAGGTGCGATAAACTTCCACACAGGTATAAAAGACAGGGGCCTCGTTATTGTTATGGTACAAGTAATCATGGTTTATTACTGAAAGAATTTCTATGGAAGAGTCACATTTGCAGCTGAGCTTCCCTTGCTCGTTACGTGCTTCCATGCTTTGCTTTTCTGGCCTTTTCTAGCTATTTTCTTGAAGTTATATCATTTTTTTTCTCTTTTAAATACTTTACGTTGCTCTATTTGTGTATTATCTTATTGTAAGCAAGAGAACTCTCACAACTTTTAATATACTCTTTCGGTCTTTAATAGAAGACCTATTTAACTAATGTGGTTAGATTAAAAAAGTTAAGTAAGTTAGTTAATTATAAAAAATATGATATGTTTTTTTTCAAAATACTATAATCATTTTTTTTAATGTCCTCTTTCTCTCTTTTACTTGATTGTGGTTAAGGGATTATTCATAAGGGAAATTTAGAAAAAATTAATAAATATGAGAAATAGGTCTTATATTTAGGACCAAAATCAATTCAACAATTAGGTATTATATTAAGGACCGGAGGAGTATCATTTGTTTTCTTTTGTTTTTTTTTTTTAAAGAATGGGCTAACTTGTAAACCCATTTTAATTTTTTTTTGTACTTTTAAGTTTAATTGTGAATGAACATGTGAGGAAATGTTGATGAATTAATAACTTTAATAGTTGATATTTAATCAAATAAAAAATTTAAATATTGACATTAAATATGATTCTTATATGGTTTTTAATAATGTGCAAATATTAACTTTGAATTATGAATTTTATGAATTATTATATGATTTTTCCCTTCTATGATATGTGTTATTTATCATTTAGTATCCATATGTTTGTTTGTATGTCATCGTGACGCCTTACTTTATATGTTATATTGTAATTTCATATTTTAAAAATAAAAAATTAACAAATTATAACCTATAAAGAATGGACTTCTTAAATTGAATTTCCCACACACACACACATAAAGCTGAGTTACTTGACTCAAAGTTTTTCTAATCCAAACTCATATAGATAACACTTTAGGTTTCGTATGGGACTCACCTTCATATTATTTATCATTATAAGTACAAATAATATCATTTATTATAAATTTTATTTTTTTAGACAATTATAAATTTTATATTATAACAGAGAAAAGATTATAGTTGGCAAAAATGAAAAAAAAAAAACAAAGAAAAGATCATAAAACCAAGATAAAAAAGCCCCAAATCAAGGCAGAGATTCCAGTTTCCTTTCCAAGCAAGAAAAGAAAGCAAACACCACGACAGTAGCCCATGTGTCTGTGAAGCGTCTGTTCCTTCATACCATTGCCTCAAGATTCTTACTTCCACTCACCGCCTTCCTACAGTTTTCCATCTCCCTTTAAATACGACAAGCACCCTGCTTTTTATCCTCAGTGACTCACTAACGAGTCTCTGTATTTTCTCTCCTCCCTTCTATTCATGCCTTCTTCTTTCAGTGCTACCAGTCTGTACCTCTTTCGTTTTCTTCTTTGATTTGCATCGACATGGATGAGAACCTCAAGAAACTTGCGGAAGCTCTCTTTGTTGATAGTAAGCCTTTGTCGTCAGACGATCTTGTACAGAAGCTACGCTCCGACGATGCGATCAGGTTAGGACTCAATTCTTTCTACTCGATTCTCAAGCGCGGTGTCGAGGTGCTTGGAGATGGAAGGCTGGGCCTCCAGTTGTGGAACGATTCGCAGATTCAGGCAATTTCTTCATTCGCGTTGGCGATTGCTTCAGCTTCTCGATCTTTGTCAGGTACTTTAATGATCATTTCTTTCTATCCTGGTAGACGCATGCTTCTTGTTTCGATTTTCTCATGGTCCTTTTTATGTTACATGCTTTGCTAACAGTTAGGTTTTAGTTTTGGAACTGAGGTGTATGAAATGTCTAGCAGATGATGGAAATTTTCAAGTTAGTATGGTCCCTTTTTGGGCTTTTGATTGTTTTGCCCCGAGTTTTGACGTGTTTATGTTATGGTGAAAAGTTTTCTGAGCTGGAAGTAAAGCAATTATACTTATTTAGCCTGAAGTACATTTTTCAAAATGCAAAAGTTGAGCTTTCATCTATCTTAATTTCTGTTGCGTTTGGTATTATTGCTTGAATAGTGGAGAAAGCGGAAGCTATTCTTGTTGCAATTGTGCAACAGTCGACAGAATTTGCTGTATGTTACATGGAAACTTTTGGATTCAACAACGATGATCTTGGGATTCAGGTATGTTTCTGTTACACTCTTTCGAGGCTAAGTTCTAATGAGTTCCTTTTTTTTCGTCCTTTCTTTCTCATGTTTCAAGGGTTCAAAATTAAACTAGATGAGTCCTGCACAATTCACCAAAATTGGAGGAGTAGTTTGATGAAGTCTAATCTGATCCAATTCATTTTCCTTCTCTTGGAAATCATGTTTCATGCTCTGTTGACGAAAGCTTCTAGGTCTGTTCAATATAATTCATATAATTGTAGAACATTCTACTCCAGTCTTGAAATTGAACAATGGTTAGCATATAATCATGTAGTTACATTGTCAGATTAGAGTTATACCTCGATAAGTTTTGTGTAAGTGTAGTTTCTTGACTGTCCGGACTTTGGGGGTCTTTATCTCTGGCTAAGCCTACATCATCTCTGACTGTCTGGAAAAAAGATGCTATGTGCTGGGATCATAGATAGCTGTTTCTGAATTAGCATTTTCTTGGGGGTACTATTTGTCTGTCCAACTCTAGTAATACTAGTATTTAATAATCAATAATGATGAGTTTAGAAACTGTGACCTTTTTCTGCCCCTTTCTTTCTTTCTTTCTTTTTGCCAGATCAGTTCCACAGTAAATTAGTTACCCTGCTGCGTAAGATTTGATGGACTAACATTTAGTATCTGATGGATTCAAAGGGTCTTAACCCCCCATGGATAGAGAAATATTTTGATTAAAGAAAAGCAAAACTATTAAAATTAATAGCACGATCAATTAAGTCATGAGCAGAAAATAGTAAACAGAAAAAGGAAAATAGTAAACATGAAATGATCACCTACATGTAAAATGATGAATGGTTTCTAGAACAGAACCTACATTGCTGATTATTTCATAAGATATTACCCTGTTGCTCAATAAAACTAGCTTCACACTGATGGATGTCTAGATTGACAAACAGTAGAGTAGCCAAGGGATTTGAAATTTTGGATTGGTTTATGTAGTTAGGAAGCTTGGACCCTGGGATAGATATGACGATTGTCTTTCTTTCTTTCATTCCCTTTTATTTTAAAGGAACAATGTATGGTATGGTATGGTATGGCTAGAGATGGGTATAAATATATACCCGGGGGGGGGGGGGAGCCCAAAGGTTAGGGGGTCCCCAACCATATATCTTGCATGGATGTCTTCTTAATTTCTTATAAATATTATGTTTATAATTTTCTGGTCATTACGCAAGAAATATTCAAAAACATTACTTAATTGATCTGTGCTATTTTTTTTGGTGGTTACCCTTTATTAATTCCTTATATATGTTGGATATTCCAGAACAACGTGATTCATCTTTTAGAGATAGCATTGGCAGATGAAATGGATAAGGCAGGGGACATGTTGCTACCTAGGTCTGCAACCGCATTTGTAGACATGTTACCAGTGGTTGATGCTCCTTCTTGTGATTTTGTGGACGATCACATCAAGTGCCATCTTGAAGGTATAATGTTCATTTAAAATATCGAACTTATTATTTTTCATGCCTATTCTTTTAACCTAACGGACTCAAATTCTTTTTATATGCAATAAGGCTTGAAATTTGCAAAGGAAGGAAAAATGTTGGATTGGCTTCTAAAGACATTTGCTTCTGAACGTGTGCCGCCTGATAGGCAAGGATCTGGGTTCAGTGGACCTACTTATCGTCAAGATTGCAGTAGATTGGTCTTTAATCCCAGCAATGGGCAGTTGCCCATGGGAAATACATTCCTCGTTTATTTGTTGTGTTGCAATAAGCTTATAAAAGTTGAAGATATCTTTGATGAGAGGGTGATGGGTGTAAATTTCCGAAAGAGACTTTCATTTGCTTTGAAGATTTTCAAGTTACTTGGGAGTCTTCATAAGGATGTTCCATGTTTTGAATATGATGCCTCATTGGTGAAGGCAGTTGCTTCATTTGCTGATGCTTTGTCTAGCTTGTTTAGAGTTGAATTTGAGTTTGTGTCTACACATGCTATTCCTGAGGGAAGTTTTGATAGCATCATTCTAATGGTTGTGGAAGAATTCCTTCACATTGTTCAAGTTATTTTCAGCAATAGTAATGTTCCCCAGAATATTCAAGCTACTATTGTAGCATCTATGACGGAAAGTTTAGATTCTTCTGTATGGAGATATGACAAGTCTGCTTCAAATTTGAAGATTCCGTTAGCTTACTTCCCCCGTTGCGTCATTTATGCACTAAAGCTCATTGATGATCTGCAGAAACAGAGGCATCAGGTTTTTCCTGAGTGGGCAGATTTTGATGCAGAACTTGCTGGTAGTTCCAATGCCGCACAGAATGATTTACCCTCATGCATTGTTCATAATGAGACTGTTTCTTTACTAAAGAAATACACAAATGAAGAGCTTCTGAGGCTAATATTTCCTGCATCAAGCCAGTGGGTAGACAATTTGATGCAACTTGTTTTGTTCCTTCATTCTGAAGGAGTAAAATTGTGGCAAAAAATGGAGAGGTCATCTTCTAACTCTGCTAAGTTTAGTTGCTCGTCTGATGTTGAAAATGCTTTATGTCATGAAGATGAGGCTATTTTGGCAATCTTTTCTGTGAGACTGGGCGTTCTGTTGGATCTGCTGATGGATGTGAACAGCCACCTGCAGCTGCCGTTTCTAGCTCCAGCTATCATAACATGCCAATTCAAGCTGCTACAGAGCTTTTGTGCTTCCTTAAGACATCTGTCTTCTCTCCTGAATGGCATCATTCTCTTTATGAGGATGCATGCAGCAAGATCAGCACAAGACATGTCGATGTTTTGCTTTCCCTCCTCAATTGTCATGACAGTTCTGAAGATAATATGTCTCACAGTTCTACTCCTTTGCATGAAGACAAGAAGATTGGACAAATTCATGAATTGTGCTTTGATCTTTTGCACAGCCTTCTTACAAAACATGCTTTGGTTGATTCACTTGAAATCTACTTGTGGAGAAGATCCTTACTATAGAGAATGGAGCCTTTAGTTACAATGATAGGACCCTGACTTTGCTGGCTCACACATTGTTTTCTCGGGCAGGATCTGTTGATAGTGTGTTGAGAACCAAAATTTATCAGGCATATGTTTCTTTCATTGTTGACAAGGCAAAATCTATAAGGGTAAAATGTCCAAGTGTCAAGGATTACTGGTACCCTTCCCTCATTGTTTCACAATGAGATAGTTCTTATGGCATTTCACTTGTCAGCTGGAGAGGAAAAAGCAGTGTTGGCAAACCTAATCTTCTCAAACCTTAAAGAAATTTCTAAAGCAGCATTGGATTTGAACAGCAACACAGTTAACTTGCTGGGCTTGTGGTTTTCAAGGTTGATCTTTATTCTTCGTCATGTGATGATTCACCAAC
>NW_021637524.1:0-71148 GCF_004799145.2 Neltuma alba | reverse complement strand
AAGATTAGTAATAAAAATTAATTTAAAACTTATCCTCTCTTTTTTAGTTTTTTAAATCGAGTTCATTAAGTTTTTTTTCCGTCCCTTCCCTTTCCACCACCAAAAGGATAATGAAGTTCTGATTATTGTCTTTACCCGTTTTTGAGGAATATAGAACAAATTACAAAATGGAATATTAACCGTGTGTTAGCAAAGAAATGCACTCTTATCTTTCTAAATTTTATTTTGGACGTCTTACGTTCTAATTTTATTAAACAAAGCGAGTTAGAAAATTAGAATATAATTGACGAGAAAAAATAATACTTATTCACATCTAATTTTTGGGAAAATTCTGATGTGCCGAATATCCGGGAAAAAGATTATCTGAATTTTGTAAGTTTCTTAGTATTAAAAATATATTAAAATTTTCTTTAAATTTTTTAAACTTATGTATATAATATATTGTATAATAATCCAAATTTTAATAAAATTATATAATTTTATTTTTATTATTAAAATTTGTGATGGTTATAATTTTTTTATTTATCATAAAGAAAATAACTTTAATTCTTACTTGACTGAATAATGTTTACATATTTTTTTAATTGATTTTTTACGCAGGTTGTAAATTTTGGAAGAAATCAAGTTTAATTTAGTAAGTTTTATTAATTCATATTAGTTTTAAAAATAAAATATAGGAGGAAATATAGGAGAAAATATAGAAGGTTTAGATAGAGACAAAATGGTATTTTTAAATTTATATTAGACTATTTGGTCCTTTAAAATAATTTTAATTTTTATGATCGTCTCCCATAAATATTCCTCCCCGTTGGTCCTTCTTTCTAATTCTTCCTAAATTTTATCTTGGCATTAAACAAATTTTCAATGTCTTTGAAATAACATAAAAGCTTTATAGACAATAGACTTTGCAAGAAGAGAATAAAAACCATGTACATTTAATATTTTAATATTTTCTGTCCGGCCAGTCTATATTTGTTATTTTTAATTAATTATTTTAAATAAAAATTATTTTTTGAAAAAATGACAATTGAAAGATTATCTTTACTTTTAATTTTATACCCATTAAAATCATTATTTTTAAAAAACAAAAATAACAAATTAAATTTGGACCGTTCAATGAACAATCTCAATCTAATGAGTTTGGAATGCTTATCAAGAGTGATAAGCACCCAAATTCATTCTGTGATCATGCAACGTATTCCAAGTGCCATGTTGCTTTCACATTTTGATGTTGCATCTAATTGTCTCTCTAGTCAACTAGTAAAAATTACTCTTTTACTTTCTTCATACTATTATAGAGGGCCAAACTTACTTCTTTATCAACTTTGTTGTCAGTCCAAATAAGATTCAATATAGAGCCACTAATCACCCATTTAAGATTACCTTTACTCCTCATACGTAAATTGCACAAGAGACTAGCAAGATTCCTTCATTTTCATACTCTTTCTTCCCTATTCCTAAGATCTTGAAGTCTGATTAGCAGAACCAAGTGGATTTTTTGATTCGTGGTTTGAAAGTAATAATTCTTCTGGTAAAAAAGAAAGAAAGACAGAAAGTAATAATTCTGTTTCTGCATTTGATTCTCTTTAATTGGTACATGATTTTAACATATTACTTTTGTGTACACATGTGCCGGGCTTCGTGAAATGCATTGGTTCACTGGGGATTTTAACAATTCCAGATAGATGACGCTGTCTTCAATATTACAGAACATATTAAGAATATAAATAAAATAAAGCCACCGATCACTACCCAAATAGTTCAATTTGGCAACGCTCTCATGCTTTCTAGAATCCTCATCCAATAGAATAAAAATTCAACACTATTTGAGAATTCAGTAGAAACACTCCTATTAGGTTTGATTTTGTATGAGGATTCTAAAACGCATGAGGGAATTACCAAATTCAACCATTTATTACAAATTTGGAGGGAAACAAATTTCAAAATTTTGAACACCACCTACTTACTCAAACAAGTGAACAACACTGTCAGAAAATAGAAATGGAAAGAAATCGGGTCATTTGCGGCGTGAAACATCTCCATGTGGGCATCCTCTCCATTTCCCTTCATTAGCTCAAAACTATGTCATTTCCCATCTCTCCACCAATCAGCTTCTTGTATTTCCCCTGTCCTAAATATAAGGTCTATTTGATTATTTTGATTTGGTTCTAAATATGATGACTCATTTTCCATTGTCTCCAATGATAATTTTTTGTTTCCAATAATACCTTTATCTATTGCGTTATCTTTTATCCATGCGCATGAAGCTTTAATCATAAAATGATAATGGTATTTACGAAAAAAAACTGCCCCAAATTTTCTACATATTAATTACAAATAAAAATTTACCAACCTTAGTCTAACACATGATCAGTCCTCCCCAACTTCAAACATCCATTTAAACTTGTCAAGATCTTGATTAATTTAAACTTACACATTTAAATTTTTCATTAAAAATCAGGATGTTACACTTGGTATTCATCTCCATTATCAGATTGTATAAATTTTGTCTTGACATTAAACAAATTTTCAATATGTCTTTGAAATAACATAAAAGCTTGAGAGACATTAGACTTTGCAAGAAGAGGATAAAAACCATGTAAATCAGTATTACAAATTTTTAAATATATGCCGCTCAATACGTGATGGTTAAATACATGGTCACCTATGGGAGGTAGAGACCGCATTAACAAAGATACAAGGGATAACTAATTTGGCAGTCCTTAAAGTTTTATGAGATTTTGAATTGGGTCCCTCTAATTTTATTTCTTTTTATTGAATCCTTATATTTCATTCTGTTAGAGCTACAATTCCTTCTGTTAATTAATCCTTCAAACACCATTAATGATGATGAAAGAGAGTGACATGGCATTGAAGCAGTTCTACAGATATCAATTCTTGCATTCGTCTCTCATCTTTCGAAACAGTTCGTCTCTGCCCGCTGAGAAGAAGGAGGACTCCTCCTTCAACTGGTTCTACTCCTCCATTAACATTAGCTCCCTGCTTCTATGTTGTGTGTATTCCGACGGCGATGTTGCTGAAGACTTGCCACATTGGTGGGATGTGTGGAATCTGTGAAATAAGAAATAAGTTGCCACTATCAAAATAAGCACATACTGACAAATTAAATTACAAAGTTCGATGCCCAGCATCAATAATCTAATTGTTGAAACAAAATCCAACCAACACATCTCAAACTACTGAATAAGGCTATTTTTTCCCGGTAGAGAAATATTTCACTTGAACAGATTTTCAGAAAGAAATTAGCACTCAATAATCATTACCTTGTGTTAGATTTTTTGGGCTTGGATCCGCTCTTGATGGGCCGGATTATTTGACCGGGTATAAAGAGAATATATCAGTCAAATATCCAAGCGATATTGTGATATGTTTGACTTGGTCAAACACCCTGAATCATATCCAATCGGTTACGATATAAATCTAATTAATTTATATTAAATTAATTAATTTATATTGTGTAGATTAAATATATATTAAGTATATATATTTAGAATTAATTGTGATTGATTCTGGATTTAAATTCAAATATCATGATATTATGAGATAAGAATATATTATATCTTATCTCAGATTTTATCTGATGGGCTCAGTGGATATTTTTATGCTACCCAAAATATCCCTGACAAAAGCTATAAATAGAGGCTTCCCCCCATCAGTTCAAATCACTCCAGTAGTAGAGCTTTCCTACTATCTCTCTCTCTCTTATTTTCTTTCTTGCAAAAGAGGTGCTCTGCTGTGCACTTAAAAGCTCAGACTTTTATAGTCTAGCTTAAGCGTGAGCTAAGAAGATCCGACCGACCCGACCCGAGATCCGACCCGGTATGTTTTCGATCCATTCTGAAATTTATCTTACATTGGCATCAGAGCCGAGATGTTCTTGAGGCTCTCAATATATGTGTGCATATATATATTACACGCTCATTTTTTCCGCTGCATCGTGAATATGCCGTATGCAATTCGAACTCTATATGCTTGTGTTTTAAATTCAATACACACTCCGTTTATATAAGTGAAGTTCGAAAACATTACCTGTTATTCCGTAAGGCTTAAAAAACGTGATCGAAGTCTACTTTCTGAAGCTTCCAACGTCGGCCGTTCGAACCATTTTTTGGGTCTTTAAAATTGATGTTTTTTAAAGAAAATAAACCCATAGAGTTGTAGAGCACGAAAATACGAGTCCATAGACACCTAAAATGCATAAAACGGAGCTCGGAGGAGGAAGATACGGCGGTTCGAAAATGGCGGGTCGCGACGGACCCGCCGGAGCTCCAGCCGGATCTGGGGCGACCCGGCTGGAGGTCAGGGACGACCTGACCAGCCCAAAACGGCGTCGTTTTGGGCTGGCCAGGACGCAGCGTTTCACTTTAAGTGAAACGCTGCGTTTCGGGTCCGTGGACCCGGATCCCCCTGGAAGTCGGGTCGGTAGACCGACCCGACGAAATTTAAAAAAAAATTTTTTATTTAAAAAAATTTAAAAAAAAAGAGTTTTTTTTTAAATTTTTTTTTGGACGCGCCATGTGGGCGCGTGGGGTCCACCTAGGGACCCTTTGGTCATAAAAAGCACATATATAGACTCCTTGAGACGTGAGGAATCAGTGGAATAGGTCAGGTGACGGCGAGAGGCCGGAAAGGCGGCGCGTGTATGACACGCGCCGGTCCCGAGAGTGGGCGAACCTAGCCCTAAAAAAAAAATTTTTTTTTTGCTTATTGGGGCGCGTGAGGGCGCGTGAGGGCTATTTTTGAGCCCTGTTTGACCTGAAATATTTCTAAAATCATGAGCTATGAATTAATATATTATGTGCTGATTTTTTATGACTTTTTGGGTACAAAAATAGCAAATAAATGTTTTTGAATATTTATTTTTATTTTTCTTAACTTGTTCTTTTTGGGTTTAGGAAATGGCCAACTCAAACTCAAATTCTAACTCCTCTTTTGGAAAATATCCAACTTATTCTCCTCTTTCTGATGATTCGAAATCTTCAAATTATTATGCTGCCGAAAGTACAAATAAAAGAAAAGCGCCTCAATCACAAGTAAACTCTAATGTACCTGAGGGGAGCAGTGGTAAAAGGAAATGTGTTCCTGACCAACAAGAGGAAGAAGTCTGCAGACCCAAGGACATAAATTTAATAGAACAGATAGCAGAAAAGCATGCTGATGAATACAAGCATCAAAAGTGCCTCTTTTCAAAATTGACTTATTATGCTAAACAAATTGTCAATGAGCAAGACGCACTCTTTTTCTCAAATATTGCAATCCAATACAGAGAGGAACTGGCGAGGAGGGGACACATATTTAGTGAAGCATTTTTTAAACAAGTCTCTGTAGATGCTGGAAAGGTGTTAAAGAGAGTTTGAGAGAACCAATGATAAAATATATCATGAACGAATGAGTTTTTGTTCACATTTATATTTCTTTTAATGTTTACTCTTGAGACTTCATTTTTGGAATTATCCATTTTTTTGTAAACATTCATGCTTCAATAAATAAAGTTTTTTTTATTTTCAAATGCTTTATTTGAGTGGGAGTTTCATGAGGAAAACTCCAAATTGGGGATATGTTCAAGGAAAGTCAAAGGTAAGAAAGGTAAGAGACTAACCAGGAGTAATGGGATGGGAGCCAACCTAGTTGTCTCCTGATCATGAAAATGGTGAGACTCTTACCCAGACGACCTATGACCTACTTGAATAAAGTGTGTATACTGCATACCGTACTAAAATGCATTGTTGTCTATGTGATAGCACGATGTCTCAAAGAGGAATCAAGTCCATCATAGCTGACCTCGTAGGAGGTGACAAGCTGAACGGAGACAATTACAGCATGTGGCGTCGTAAGATATCGTATGTCCTTGAAGAACAAGAAGTCACTGATGTGTTGACTACTTTTCTTCCAGAGCCTAAGGCAAATGCATCGCGAAGGGACCAGGACGGCTACGCGGCCTGGAAAAGAAGGGACACTATCGCCAGATAACCATGCTAAGTGCCATGACTGACGATGTGTTGGTGCAATTTGAAACACATGTCTGCCGACCTTGATGTTGTGTGGTGCATCTTCTGCGACCTCTGCTGCTAGGAGAACACCTGATCAATTTGATAATTTCAAGCTAGGAGACTCCCTCAAACGACTCAAGGTCCACTCCCATAAGGCATCACCTAAGGCAATGCAGAACTTATAAGGGAGCTTAAGGAAGCCGGAGGCGCTTTATCTGATGAGCAACAGATTCAAGCTGTCATGAGATCTCTCCCAGCAAGTTGGGATACCATGAAGAGCACACCATTACTCATAATGAGAGTATAAAAACCTTTGCTGATGTAGCTCGCCACCTCCAACTGGAGGATGATCGGATGGAAACTGTGAAGCCTGTCAATAAGGCATATTTAACTGAAGGAAAGGGAGGGGCAACCTCCCAAAACCAGTCCAAGAAAAGCAAAGGCTCTCAAAATAAGAAAGGCGGCCCTAAAGTAAAGAAAGGAAAGAGTTCCTTCAAGAAAGGCAAGAAACCTGCAAAGAAGCGGAACATAGCAACCATCAAATGCTATGCTTGCCAACAAAAGGGGCATTATGCCAAGGACTGCCCTGAGCAGAAAAAGGTATTGGATTCAGATTCAATACATTTCTCTTATGTTTCTAGCATTGCGTTTATTGCTGAAACTAATCCTGTTTGGGTTATAGACTCAGGGGCCACAGACCACGTGAGCAAGGATCATGGGAACTTCACAGAATTTCGTCGGTTACCAGCAAGAAGCAGATGGCTTTATGTTGGGAACAACGCGAGAGTAGAAGTCAAAGGGATCGGTACTTGTGAGCTGACCCTGCATGGAGGAAAGACCCTAGTCCTGCAAAATGTCCTCTACGCTCCGGAAATCCGACGAAATCTTGTGTCTGTTATTTCCTTAGTTAGATTTCATTTCAATGTCTTTTTTCATGATTTCACAGTAGACATTTCGTATGGGACCAATTTTTAGTTTCTGGTTATGTTTCGGATGGTTTCTTTGTTTAGAAAAATTTCAATGATAATTTTTCTAGTTCTTGCTATGCGCTTTCTTCCGATGTCAATTACGATATATGGCACGCTAGATTAGGACATATTGGTCAAGAACGCATGACCAAACTGGCAAAAGAGGGTTTGCTAGGAAACGTGTCCAAAAAGGAAATGTCTCTGTGTGAACATTGCTTTGCTGGCAAGAGCACAAGGAAGCCTTTCGGAAAGGCAACCAGGGCTAACCATCCTCTTGAGTTGGTACACTCTGATATTTGCGGACCAATGAGTGTTAGGGCACGTCATGGAGCATGGTATTTTATTACCTTCATCGATGATTCTTCCCGATATGGCTATACTTACCTGATCTCCCACAAATCTGAGGCATTAGAGTGCTTTAGAAAATATCTCAATCTAGTGGAAAATCAGCTAGGTTCAAGAATCAAAGCCTTAAGAACTGACCGAGGCCGAGAATACCTCTCTGATCAGTTCAAGGAGCTCTGTGAAGAGAAGGGGTATTGTTAGACAACTAACAATCCCTGGCACTCCTCAACAACGGAGTTGCTGAAAGGAATAGAATAGAACTCTCCTTGATATGGTTAGATCAATGATGGCACAAGCTGAGCTTCCAACCTCATATTGGGAGATGCTCTTTAACTGCCACATTCATACTTAACCGAGTGCCTTCTAAATCAGTCACTACAACCCCTTATGAATCATGGACAACGCAAAAACCGGATCTAAGCATCTAAGACCATGGGGGGTCAGCGGCCTATATTCGTGATTCTTCCCATAAATATGACAAGCTAGAACCAAGGGGCAAAAAGTGTATCTTCATAAGATACTCTGAGAACTCTAAGGGCTATGTCTTCATTGGTGAAAATGATGACGGCTCAGTGACTGAGATAGAGTCAAGGGACGCAACATTCATAGAAACCGAATATCCTAGCAGAGGGAGTATTGATCGAACAAGCCGTCTTTATGAGGATGATGGCAATGAGGTACAACAAAGTGTTCCTCAGTCTACTGATCCGAGTGGGAGGGTTGAGCCATTTTCACAACAAGGTTTTTAACCCAGTCACAGGAAGTAAGTCCTACAACAACCCCACTTAGGAGAAGTAACAGAGATAAAACTCCTAAGAGACGCTTCTCAATTGAAGGAGCAACCTTCATCGTTAGTCCAGAACACGATGAAGAAGACCCTGTAAGTGTTAAAGAAGCACTAACAGGACCTGCTAAAGAAAAATGGCAGAAGGCCTTACAAGAGGAAATGGATTCCATGGAATCCAACCAAGTATGGGAATTAGTTGATCTACCACCTGGCGAAAGGCAATTGGAGCAAGTGGGTTCTCAAGTACAAACGTAAGGCTGATGGATCAATTGATAAACCCAAAGCAAGGTTAGTTGCCAAAGGGTATACACAACGGGAAGGAGTGGATTACGCAGACACCTTCTCACCTGTTGTACGTTTCAACTCGATACGACTGATACTGGCTTAGTAGCAAGTTTAGACTTAGAGTTACATCAGATGGATGTAAAAACCGCTTTCTTGAATGGAGAACTAGATGAGGAAATCTATATGGAACAGCCTGAGGGCTTCATACAGAAAGGGAACGAACAAAAAGGTTTGTAAACTCTTGAGATCCATTTATACTCAAGCAAGCATCTAGGCAGTGGTACTTAAGGTTCCACAAAGCCATAAGCCCTATGACTTTGAAATGATCGAGGAAGATCACTGTGTTTTATATCAAGCGGTTTGGAGACAAACTTTGTCATTCTATCCCTCTATGTCGATGACATACTACTGGCTGGTACCAATCTGAAACTAATAAAGATGATCAAAGAGTGGTTATCCTTAAACTTCGAGATGAAAGACATGGGCGAAGCAGAATATATCTTAGGTGTTAAGATAAGAAGAGATCGTTCTAGAAAATTGCTTCATTGTCACAAAGGCATACATAGCAAAGATTCTTGAGCGTTTCAATATGAGAGACTGCAAGCCTATGGATACCCTGTGGTTAAGGGACATAACCTAAGTGAGGAAATGCGCCCTACAAAACAATGCGATATAGAACGCATGAAGAGAGTCCCATACTCAAGTGCCGTTGGCAGCCTAATGTACGCCATGTTGTGTACCAGGCCAGACATATGCTTCGCAGTCGACTTGTGAGTCGATTCCAATCAATCCAGGAGTCAACATTGGGAAGCTGTAAAGAGGATTATGAGATATCTAAAAGGGAACCATGGACTATGAGCTATGCTATCAAGGAAATGGCCTTCGTGCGGAGGGTTATTCCGATGCTGATTGGGCAGGAGACCTGGACGAGCGACACTCGACGTCAGGCTATGCTTTCTCCCTGAATAATGGAGCAATCTCCTGGAGCAGCGAGCAGCAAGAAACAACGTGTGTGTCTCTTTCATCCATGGAAAGCAGAATATGTAGCTTGTTCTGCAACTGTCCAAGAAGCTGTGTGGCTCAAAAGATTCTTAGTACGATGGGAATCCATGGTGGGAGTGAGGGACCAACTCTGATTCACTGCGATAGTCAAGCAGCAATAGCCTATGCAAAGGACCCTAAGTACCACAATCGTACCTAAGCTATAGACATAAAGTATCACTTTGTAAGGGATATGATCGCTAAGAAACAAGTGACAGTTCAATACTTGTCCACTCATAAGATGTTGGCAGATCCCCTAACCAAGCCTATAGCTAGAGATCCTTCGTCAAGCATGTAAAGGCCTTGGCAGCGTATGCTATAGAGCATGATGTATTGAACCCCTTTTTTTCTTTTTGATCCTTTTTGTTCAAATACGCAGGCACAAGGCATGTTGTATTGAACCTTTTTCCTCTTACTTAGTAATTCAATGCATTTTATCCAGTTCAAAGAAATTTTTCTGTATATTTGTGTATTTATACATGCCATAGGCACAAGGTATGCAATACAATTATGTCGTACAGGTCACAAGGTTGGCTCACTCACACGAGCAACCGCCTCGCTATGTTCTCATGGGATATAGAAGTTTGACAGCAGATGATCACCATGAGATGGTAGAGAAGAATCACTGCACAAATGTCACCTCAGCTAGACTGAGATGAGGAGACCATAAAAGTTTGGGCCGAATCAGGATAATGTGTCATCCATGAGACCTGTAGCCAGACAAGGAACTCTTTACTAGTGAGACGTCATATATAGTTGTGATGAAAGAGCTCCTGGTTCAAATGTTGGAGTGCATTTGGAACTTAAGTCTGTATGGTGCTATTAAAACCAAAAGCGACATACTCCACTTGGTGGATTGAGCACCGTAACATGCAATTCATACTGCATGAGCTTACTCAAATCCGCAATAAGGGACGTAGATGGAAGATCCCTGATCCATTACGGTGTGAGTCCTAGAAAGGAAATAAACCTTTCATAATGCCCTTAAGACTTAGACAACATCACAAGGTTTTGGTTTAGTGGCAGCTACTCTAGCCTAAACCCCATGGTCAAGAATGATGCGATCTAACGGGTCAAGACTGAGAAAGCGACTATGCCAAATCTAAATGATGAATAGTCAGAAGGAAGATTTATCCTGAAATACACATCTACGTTGGTGTCTGTGACATGTCCCTTGCAGGTTGAACAGAACAACTAAGCAAGTGTGGATACCATACGTATAAAAAGGCAATCTGAGTAAACAAAATAACTCGAGAGGGATTAGATATGCCACAAGTAAAGTGTATGGATAAAACTAGGGTATTCGAGGCAACAAGCATACAATTTGCAGGTACACCAAGGGTGTTCTTGTGTGCTGGTCCTGAATAAAGGATTCCTAGTGCACAGGCGCCCGAATCGATGACGTCATGCCCACGCGGTCACGGCAGACACCTAGTATGAAGCAATGAAAGATTTAGCTATCGCACGATGGGCAGCCCATCAAGTGCGAGTGGGAGATGTTAGATTTTTTGGGCTTGGATCCGCCCTTGATGGGCCGGATTATTTGACCGGGTATAAAGAGAATATATCAGTCAAATATCCAAGCGATATTGTGATATGTTTGACTTGGTCAAACACCCTGAATCATATCCAATCGGTTACGATATAAATCTAATTAATTTATATTAAATTAATTAATTTATATGTGTAGATTAAATATATATTAAGTATATATATTTAGAATTAATTGTGATTGATTCTGGATTTAAATTCAAATATCATGATATTATGAGATAAGAATATATTATATCTTATCTCAGATTTTATCTGATGGGCTCAGTGGATATTTTTATGCTACCCAAAATATCCCTGACAAAAGCTATAAATAGAGGCTTCCCCCCATCAGTTCAAATCACTCCAGTAGTAGAGCTTTCCTACTATCTCTCTCTCTCTTATTTTCTTTCTTGCAAAAGAGGTGCTCTGCTGTGCACTTAAAAGCTCAGACTTTATAGTCTAGCTTAAGCGTGAGCTAAGAAGATCCGACCGACCCGACCGAGATCCGACCCGGTATGTTTTCGATCCATTCTGAAATTATCTTACACCTTGAATTTGCTTCAAGTGTTTCTTCTCTAGAATATAGACTCTTTCAACAGTTTATCGATCTCTTGTTCAAAAAAGATACAAGG
Source organism: Neltuma alba (assembly GCF_004799145.2). Taxonomy (NCBI): domain Eukaryota; kingdom Viridiplantae; phylum Streptophyta; class Magnoliopsida; order Fabales; family Fabaceae; genus Neltuma; species Neltuma alba. Next base: position 59,546 of record NW_021637524.1, on the reverse strand, counting down.
TCGTTAAATGAGTATGAGAAGGGGTCTGATGTAGAGAACTTTGCTCAAGATTCTTCGCTTGGGTTATACACATCTTTAGTTATACAGATCTTTAATTATATAGGTGCTTATGTCGTCTTCCTTGTTAAAAACAGCTTTTAAGATTAAGATATTGTTAACTGTCGGCAGTTGAAGAAGAAGCCTTTCCGCTCCTGAATCGGTTGAGAGAGAGAGAGAGAGAGAGAGAGAGCCGTGAGCATTTTAGTGGGGGAGAAGAACGCAAGCATTAATTGATATCTATGGAGCCGCTTCAATGCCACTTGAATCTCTATCATCATAAGTAACGGTTTTTGGGAGGTTAATGAATAGAAGGGCTTGAAGCTTTAACGAAGTATAAGGTTTTGATAAAAAGAAATATAACTATAGGAATCTAATTCAAAATCATTAGAAACCTTAAGGATTGCCAAATTAATCAGCCCAAGATATAATGATCATAATCAAAACTGTCACGCATTAGGGACCTTGTCTGTGCGTACGCGTGGCTTTAGTAGTTGAGCTACAATAAAGCTGCTAACTTATTATGCAAAATTAAATATATATTTATATAATATTTTTTTATGCAAACAAGTATATATACATATATATTATTAAAAACTAAATATAAACTATATGATAATTTTAATATGACAAAATAGTTTTTAAATATTTGTTTTACTATTTATTTTTATAATATTTTTAATATAATATTAATTTTCAATGACACTAATTTTAAATCATAAATAATTTTTTCATAAGTATATTTTTTAAATTTAATTTTTTAATTAACATTGATAAAATGTATAATTTAATTACATATGTATTGTATTATATTATCTATATATGTTCTATAAATTTGATGAACATTATTTATAATTAGTAAAAAATATTGTTATTCAAAAAATAGCTACTATAATAAAATCTAATAAATTATTCTATATAGAAAAATTAAATGATTTGAATATATTATGATAAACAACATTCTTCTACTTATATATGTATCTTATAATTTATTTTCCTAAAATCCTTTGTATATACCATTTGTTTTTGTGTTGAAGACTAAAATTAATCTATATTATGGGTATTAATTATATCATGATTAAATTTTATTATTTAATGATTGAAATTCAAAATTTATTTCACCATTAGTTTTATTTATAATCATAAATTGAAATGTTCATATAAATTTATTTTTTGATTTTAAATTTCTATCATAGATTATTTCTTTTAATATATTATACATATAATAGAATTATTTCTTTCTTATATCAGTTTGTATAAGAAAGAGCGATTGTTGCCCCCTCGTGACAGGCATCGTCGACCTGCCGCCTGCCTCTGCACTGCCCTTAAAGCCAATGTCTTAGGTATCGCCGTTGACATTTCCCATACGTTGGGCCTGATTCCCAACATCTGTGGCAGTAGCGTCCCCAGGGGCTTTCAGTGTGCTTAATTATTCAACAGATATATATGTATCATCAATGTCTCCAATCATCATCAAGTTCCATAGTTCTTGGTGACAAATAAATTATATCAATAGAAAGTTTATAGTGATCTATGATTCCCCTTTCTACGAACAAATATATTTTTTTGCCATTTTTGATTGCTAAAGGTATTAATGATTACACCAAGGAAGTTGCTTAGCTTTTTGAATGATAATTAAATTAACCAGCGGACCCCAGGAAATTGAATGTACAATAAAGGACCAAAGTTCTAATTTACGCATGGCTGTTATTGAACAGAGGAGTTTCTCTTTGCTAGTAAAATAATTATCAATTATTAATATTAATACTGAAATATAAAATGTATAAGAAGCCGTGCCAAATACTAACAGGGTTTCCCCAGGTCTTTCGATCTGCAATATTTTTTAATCAAGCAAAATTTTCATCGATTCTATTTCCACCTAAGCGCAATCATAATCACAACCACCATCTTCTCCTTCCTCAGGCAATCAGCCAAGTTGAATGCCCTTAAGTTAGGTGTCTGCGCCAATGTTTGGATCTCGTCAGCGTCCACCTCGGCCAGCAGTCGAAGACCCATTACTGTTCCCTCATTGGGGGCCTCGTCAACCTCGATGCCGCCGTCTGCCTCTGCACGGCCATTAGAGCCAATGGCTTGGGTATCAAACTTAATATGAGCAAAAGGTTCTAAATATGAAGTACTCAAAAAAATGTAGATGAATATCAAACGAAATAGATCACCAGAATAATGTTTTATGAGTGTGTCTGTGCGTATATTATTTTGGAGTGAATCAAGCATCGAGTAATATTATTGTAGGTCAAATTATTTGAGATATTATGGAGTTATTGATATACTACCTCCGCTAGCTAGTTAATACAAGAGTTCGTTTGACTTTTATTTTAGTTCTAAATATAAGACTCTAATCCACTTTGTCTCTTGTATTTATCTATTTTTTTTTTCAAAGTAGTCTTTGTAATAATGATAGTTCTAGTCAATACACTTGATTAACAAAAATATTTTAGGAAAGACAACACATATTTATTACAAATAACTAACTTAATTAGTTTTCTTAATCTACTCAAATTATTCAACTAACTTTTATATTAAGGACCGGAAGTAGTATTAATTGATATTGTTGTATGTGTATATATGAGTGTGTGTCCAGTTCCTCCAACGCCATCATCTTTTCTTCTTCTTTAACTTCTTACATCCTTAAGAATGGGTAATTGTTGACACCTCTAGTCCGTCAAAGCAACTCATGGCCCCCCGTGTGTGTACATCCATCTTTATACCCATGCGTTCTTCTATTAGGGTGATTTCCAGTAGTGGTGCTCACGGGATGGGATAGGACCGGGACCGGCCCGTCCCCGTCCCAGTCTCGTCCTGGTGAACAAGAACGGGACAGGACTTTTGTCCCGTATCCCGTGTCCCGTCCTGTTTTTTTTGGTTTTTTGATAATACCATTTGCTTTGGTGGTTCACCATGTCACATTAAAGCCCAACATCAAATTTAACGCTTAATACCCAACGGGCTGCTCATACAGCTTTTATCATTTTGACGGGAATAGTTAAAATATATTCCTGATTGAAAACAAATCAACCCAAATTATTTGATTTGATAGAAAGCAGTCAGGGAGCCGTGATCAATTGGTTCTCAACATTTCCTCCCTGGTTCTTAGTCAACACGGCAGCATTTCAAGTGAAAATGCCTGGTTTTTTTCTAGCCATTCACACGAAAGATGAATGAAGGCAACGGAAAAGTTCCGGTCATTAAACAGACTTCTTTTCTGGGAAGGTTTTGGACAAGAACGATCATTAAGAATACAATCAATCAAATGGTCAAAAACTAAGACTGTAGTCAGACAAAGTTAGTCAAGAATTCAGTAATGATAATATCTGATGCTACCATCTCAATCGTGCAGCTATGATGCTCCGAATCCCGCCATCAAATGGCTTCCGGCATTCTGGCATCGTTGGACCCCTTCGCGGTAGCCGGTCCGATCTCTCTACCTCTCGGCGATTCCTTCGACGTTCTTTTGCCGCCTTCACATTCCAACCATGCCACCTGCTTTTTTACCTCTCCACCTTTCCTATCTTTATTACACCACCACTTCCATCCTGTTTTGGACATCAAACATCAAAAAAGCAGCAGCAGACTCGAAGAAGAAGGAAAATTTCAAGAAGGAAGAGAGACCGGAAGTGAGGCCGAGACCAGAGGGAGATTGCGGGAGGGAGACCAGACTTGCGACTGTGGGCACGAGCTAGCGTCTACAGACAGTGAAGACAGAAGCTGGAGATGGAAGGAAAGCAGGAGGAAGACCAGAGGGAGATCGATCGAGCGAGAGGCCGAGACCAGAGGGAGATCTGCAAGAGACGTAATCAGAGCTGATGGGGCGTCGCGGGGAAGGAAACTAGTAACAGAGAAAGTGTTGTCTGAACTCTGAAGGCAAGGGCACCGAAAGCAATTTAGGAAAATAGGGCAAAGGAGCTCAATTTGTCACAAATATTTGCATTTTTTAATTATATACTCTAGGACAGGACAACCCCATCCCGTGTCCTGTCCCGTCCTGGAGTATATTCTGTCCCGTTCCAGAATTGTCCTGTCTCAGAAATTTTTTGTCCCATCCCGTCCCAAAGTTATTGGAACCGGAACAGGACAATCTGAACACCTCCAATTTCAAGTACTAGGCTATTACGTAATTTCGTGATTATGCGGCCTCTCATTGCGCCACAAACAGCTGGTGCAATCACGGGGTACTTTGAAAATCACGAAGAAATTAAAATATACACGTATTGTTTGTCAAATGATCAGGAGATTTCGAAACACCTGAACGTTCTCAGTTGGATTCTTATTCGTTATTTTAAAGTATATTATATATCATACAGGAAAGTTCGGAATTATCAATGTTTGCTTTAGTTTTATTAACAATTTAATTCACTTTATCCTCTAAACATATGAATTTTTTCTACTAATTACATGTATAATAAAGAGAGATTTCATCAATGGGGTACTAATTAATCGGAGTGTCTCAATAAAACCAACATATAATTGTTATAAATAATTAATTTAACTATTTTTTAATATCTTTATATTAATCATATAATTATTATATTTAGGATAGTCGGGAACACAATAAAACAAATTTTAATAATTTTTCTTGCTATGCACATGCACCGAAAGCAATTTAGGAAAATAGGGCAAAGGAGCTCAATTTGTCACAAATATTTGCATTTTTTTTAATTATATACTCTAGGACAGGACAACCCCATCCCGTGTCCTATCCCATCCTAGGGTATATTCTGTCCCGTCCCGGAATTGTCTTGTCCCAGAAATTTTTTGTCCCGTCCTGTCCCAAAGTTATTGGGACCGGGACAGGACAATTTGAACACCCCTAATTTTAAATACTAGGCTATGATATAATTTCGTGACTTGCTTGATATTACTTGCTTAGATGATTGACAAATATTCATTCCTTGTCCATATTCTCTATCTACCATAAATCATTTAGAAGAAAATGTCAAAATCAAAACGCAACAATATTCAGCATGTACAGTACAAACCAACCAAACAGCTCAAAACATTTTTAAACAATCAAAAATAAAAAATAAAAAAACTACTAGCCTTGATAAGAATCCCGAAATGAGCCACAAACCAGCTAGTAACACAAGAGCTCTCATAAATGTACCAATGCGCAGATTAGATCGACTAGCAGAAAAACAATACAATAACCAACCACATTTCAAACCCATTTCAATGGAATAAAAAGGAAAAAAAGGGGCAAATGAATGAGTGGCTTAAAACTTACAACACAAAAATATGGAGAAAGATGATCATAGAAGTTAACGATAGAGAACAAAAGGTGAGCCATAAATCTTCCCTAGAAAAAAAGACACTAAACTCCATCGACACATTCTTCTGTTTATTTATATAAAATGCTATAACCTTAAGTGACAATTTTATACTACAGAACTGCCATGTATTTCTTTTTTTTTAATATATTTTTTATATATTTATATGCATAAGGGGCACTAGCCCCTTTTACAAAATATATTTCTTAAAAACTTAAAAAAAACTAAAATCACAACATATAAAAAATAAAACTAAAAAAACACAAAATAAAAGTTAAAAAAAAAAAACTCCCAGTGGTTGGATATTCAACATTCGCGCCACTTTGCCAGTCTAAGAGGGAAGTGAATGGTTCAAAAGTGCTTTACATGATAGTTGTATTTTAAAACCATCACATTTTGTTTTGTAGAAATTTAAATTAGTTTCTTTACAGCAAAAGGTGATGATGCTGAAAAGAAACCGTCACATATTTTTAAACACTATCTTTGTATTTAAGTGTTACGCGTTGAGCAACATATATTTGAAAATCTATAGTAGTGATTTACATGGTTTTTATCATCTTTATGCAAAGTCTAATGTCTCTAAATCTTTTCTGTTATTTCAAAAGCATGTTGAAAATTTGTTTAATACCAAGATAAAATTTATACAATATGATAATGAAGGTGGACAACAAGTATAACATCTTGATTTTTAATCAAGGATTTAGATTTGTTTAGGTTTAAATTAATCAAGATCCCGAGGTGTTTAAAGGGATGTTTGAAGTGTGGGAATTGATCCAAAGTTAGATTAAGGTTGGCAAATTTTTTATTTGTAATTAATATGTAGAAAATTGGTGGCACTTTTTTAAAAGAATACCATTATCATTTAATGATCAAAGTCTCATGCGCATAGATAAAGATAACCCGATAAATAGGAGTATTATTCGAAAAAAAAATTTATCATTGAAGACAGTAGGGAATGACAGAACCAAATCAAAATCATCAAATAGACTTTATATTTAGGACTAGAATTTTCTCAAAAAATAGATAGATATGAATAAGTACTACTTTTCTCATAAATTCTAACTCGCTTAATTAAAATAAAATTAAAAAGTACCACATCCAAAATAAAATTTAGAAAAATAAGGGTGTATTTCTTTGCTAACACGCGGTTAATATTCCATTCGATAATTTGGTCTATATTCCTCGACAACCGGTAAAGACAATAAATGGAGAGAGAAAGGCAGAACAAAGTTGGAAATAATGTAACTTAACAGCATTGTCAATTATTATTGAGATGAACTGTGAGCAAGGGGCATCATAAAAAGAAGGCTTGTATTTAAATAAGAAGGGACAAAGAGGTATATAGGAAGAAATTGTATTACTATAGGTTGTCAATCTAATTAAAAAGAAAAGAGAAAAAAGACTAAAAAATATCTATGATATTTTACACTTTCTCAAATAAAAAATAAGAAAAAACATGGGCCGTTTGAGTCCGTACAAAGATTGCTCGGCAGCCAATTTAAGGAATATATGCTATAGAAACAATCTTTATTGTAACATTGTTATTAAATATAAGAAATAAATTATTTTTATCTAAAATTTTAAACTTATCTTTTCACTTTTATTTGTATTAAACATATGCCACTTATTATCTCACTGTAATAAATTTTCACTTATTATCTCTCATATACTCTCTTTACAAACAATAGTATAATTGAAAAAATATGTATGTAATTTACGTATTTATTGCTTTTAGTTAAATTTAATTAGCATTTTTTAACTGCATAATTTTGGTAGTTATTTCTTATAAGGGACCGAAGGAGTAAGTCATGGGGACGAAATAAATCTGCACTTTGGAGTCTGCTAATCAATCCATCAATAAGTGATTGATTAATAATCATACAAATATTTGTGGATTTTCCCCTAATTTCCCCTCATTATTAGAACTTCATTAACAGAAATCTCATTGTTAATTTTCAATTTTCTTCTTTTCATTAAGTAGGCTAAGCTTCTACCGGGAGCCTAATGCCTACCCTACTTAAACCCCAGCCTATTTAGTAAATAGGCCTAGCTTAGAAACATGTCTATTTTGAGGATTATTTAGTCAAACGAGCCATACGTATTTTCACAAGGCCTGGCACCTGCTCATTTAGTTTTTTTTTAAAAATTTGCTATATTATATATAATATAATCCATATCAATTTTATAAATTATTTATAAAATTTTATTAAAAAAAAAGTTTCAGATAACAACATCCATACATATGATCAACACTTTCATTCATCAATCGTTCACCTCGATCTCTGTTGTTTTTCATCGCTCAAGGTGATCGACAATAATAACTCACTCTCTCTTCCCTAATTTTTGTTGTTCACTAAAATATAACAATTGTTGTAAGTTTATTTTAGTGATACCTAAATAAAATATTATAATCTCAATGAGAAGTTGCCACAGATTCTGTGAGGAAATCAAATGAGGTAAAATCTAGTTTTATATGCCACTTGTTGTGCTTGGTTGATTTAAAAAATATATCTCTCTAGGCAAAAAATGAGTGATTTTTCTTATTCCTACTCGTTAAGACAACTGTTGTCACTGTGCACTATTTTCATTTCCTCACTAAACTCTTATATTGCATGCAAGTGTGAATGGATTTTAGGTTTTAAAGATATAACATTGGCAAATAGGTTTGAAGGGTTATATATAAAATTGGAGGCACAAGCTTTTTAAGTAGAGATTTGAAAAGGCCTCATGCCTTGGTGAGCCCTTTGAAGGCTCACTTAAGCCTAAAAAACTCTATATATAAGCTCAAGCCCAAATTCAAGTTTTAAATATCTGTTACAGATCCAAACCTATTTAGTCAGTGGTACATATTTAGCATCAAATTTAAGATGCTAGGTGGTCTTGGCAGAGCTCAATCCATTAATCGTGTGATTTGATTGGCATTTCTACCATGAAATGCACCTTGAAACATGTGGAACACTGGTTTGATGTTGGTTTGGAGATTTTAGGTTGTTTGAGCGGGCTTTTAACCCAATCAACTTCTGAGAAGAAAGTCAGATGCATTGATAAGCTAAGCGTCTGTTTCGATCTCCATTTTGAGAGGAAAATGTGCATGGGAAATCGTAAAGCTGACAAGCCTTTGTCGTGGGGGCTAAATCAAACAAAAACTAAACTAAATGCACTATATCGGCACTAACCTAGGTGTCGGTCTCTTAAGGGGAACCGATTACACTACTAAACAATTAGGTTAGATTACTATTTAACCAAAATGGGTGTGAAGTGGAGTAGATACTACTAGACTTAACTAAGCTAAAGCTATCTAATATTTGTGATTTTATCTTTTTAACAACAGAATGGAAGATAATGGCAATGGATGAGGTGTACTCTCCTTGATGAATGACTCATTACTCTTCCTAGTCCACTAAAGATTGGTTCATTTGTACCTAACTAGACTAACACCACTTAATTGACCCAACCAAGTGAATGTTATAGACCTCGCTTGACTTTAAAGAACTATGTAATTCACACCATTGATCCAACAACTGAGCACCCTAGCATTGTCATTGGATTTTCTCCACAATCTCAGCGTACTACTGACCCAGCAAGTAAATAGAAATTGAGAATAATGTAGGTGCAATGTCAAATACCACATTCAAGAACTAAGTCAAATACCACATTCAAGAACTAAGAGTCAAATGAATCACAATCACATAACATGTCATAATGTAAGAAACACGAATCCAAGGCAGGTATCAATCTCCTGATTATACATACCAGTAATAATCCTCACTAAACACATCAATCTATGTCCTAGTACCATAGAAACTCAAATCGACATATACAAGAGAGTGGAAACCAAAAATAGATACAAATGAACTTCCCTATCAGCTCAGGAGGAACTCAGATAGCTTCGTTAGACATCAAAGAGTGTGGAGATCACGAACTCATAGCTGGAAGGTAGCTACACCGAGCTCCGTGCCTTCTGTCAGCCATCAAATTGCAATCTGAAAGTGAGGATGCATCGGACTTGGGGGAATGCGGAAGATGATCGGTGGAAGTAGTGGAATTTGGTCAGAAATGGTGATGAAGAGACGGATTCAACCGGAAAGGTGGAGGAGTGGAGGAGAGGTGACAAAGAGACCAAATCTAGTTCCAAACCAAGGAGAAGAAGACGATGAAGTTAGTGGTGATGGTGGGTTAGAATGGAGATGGAAAGTGATGACTCGAATCGATGGAAGTGAAGAAATGGAGGGATAGAGGTGTGATCACCGTCAAGCCCTGGTCCTTCATTCTATCTTCTGTTGTCGCTGGTCCTCTCCCTCTCGCCTCTGTCAATTCTCATGTTTTTAGCCCCTGAAGACAATGATGATGAGTTGAATTTTTAGGGCAGGTAGTAAAATCCACCATTTTACAACCTGACCCTCTTTTTTATATATATTTCTTTCTTCTTCTTTTTTTCTTTCTTCTTCTTTTTTTTTAATTTTTAATTCTTCCAAAAATCTGAAATTTAAAATTGAAAGATAAGTAGCATTAATTGTCCTTAAAGATCAATTAGTCACAATTATGACAAATTTGCCCCTATTATGCACTAATTCAAGGTAAAGCACTCTAATATGAATTATACTCAAATAATGCAATTAAACACCAATAATAATGACAAAAACCCACCAAAAATATATGAAAATGCATGTAAAACATAGGTTTGACAAAAACGCAAGTTCAAGAATTATTGGGAGAGAAAAGGTTGTTTGGGTTGGCTTCTTTCTCGTTAGGTTTTGCAATAAAAGCTCAGCACAGTGAGAAGCTAGAAATTACTACCCAGCTTGTTTGGCACAGCGTTTCAGGGCCAATAAGCAGCTTATAAGCCAGAAAAGCTCGATTGTAAATTTTGATGCCGTTTGGTTGAGCAATTGGGCAATCTGGCTTTTGTATGAAAAGCTACAATAAGCTATAAGCTAAAATTAATAGCTTATGACTTATAGCTTTTGAAATATGGAGAAAGAAAAAGTTAAGAAATTTATTACCTCTTTTGGTTCTTATTATGAGCCTCAAATAACTAATTTGTAGATAATAAAAAATCAGTTAAAATTAGTTGAAAGTAATGAATAAGTTATAAATATACTTTTATTTTTAAATATGCTCCTAAGAATATACTTTTATTTTTTCATGTTTCACTTTATATTTAAAATATTTTTTATGACTTCTTCATATTAAATTACTTTAATTTCATTGTATTATGTGAAATTATGTTTTTAATCATGTTTCATTATTTATTAAAACTCATATCTATTTTGGTCATTTTATAACCAAACTTACTTTTTACTCAACTATAATCCAAACAACCTTTTACCAATCTCACTTTTGTAAACTAGCTTTTCTGAACTCCAATCCAAACACAATTCAGCTTATCTAATTTAGCTTTTACCCAATTTCATTTCTCTATAAGCTACTTTTTCAATCGCTGATCCAAACGGATCCTACGTTGAGTGGTGGAAAAGCCCATCCACAATTACCATTCTCTCTCTTCTCCACTACACAGCCTTTAAGGCTCTCTTTTTTACCCTTCTCTCTCTTCTCCTCCTAGCTTATGCAGCAAAGGAGAGAATAAAATGATTTTAACAAGGAGTTCCTACTTTGTGCACCCATGGCTCTTTGTATTTTTATAAATTTAATTTTAAAATTATATAAAATTTCATTTAAATTCATATTCATTCATTAAATATATTTAATTAACTAAAATGAATTTTCAAAATTTTCCCATTAATAAATTTTGTGTGTTGACTCTTTTTATTTTAATTTATTATTTTTCTTAAATTTATCAAATTCTACATATGAGATATATGTTGTTCTCTCTCTGTGCTTCTTGATTTGCCTTGGGCCTCGATTGCTCTGGGAGTTTGATTTCTGTCTTTGCTCTGCTTGTGTGTTATAGATTCAGATTTCCCATGAATTTGATTAATGTGATTGCAAATTCATTTGGGGCAAGGCAAACCACACCAGATCAAGCATTGATTTATCGGTTTATTTACTAAGTAGTGTGCTTTTAGTTATGCCCCAAAACCAAATTTGTGGTTTGATTAACTCAGCAACCTGAATGGATCAGCAACACGTTGCAATTATGCTTTAGTCATGTTCCCATTGCGAATGTACATAGTTCAAGGTTGCTTCATGAAGCTAGAGAAGCTACAAAATGTCGTTAATCTCACCCTGGACTGTTAAATGAGTTGCTTGTGGCAAAGCGCATTGTAATAAATACTGAGGGGAATGAGTATATGCATGTAAGGGGAAAAAAGGGAGGAAAATACACTGCATTTCATCACTTCCATGGATCCTCTTACTAGGATTTTTTGCTGCTTATTTCATCCTCCCTTTACTTTCCAATTATTAATTTTTGAACATATCAGACATGCCTGATTAACATAACCTGTTTTTATGTTTAGCTGGCTTCCAATTTAAAGTTCTGAGCTTATTGAGAACAATACTAAAAGTCATCATTTTTGTTTTATTTCTATTCCCTTTTTCGTTGTCCTTCTCATAAAGCTTTCATTTGATTGGAAATCTTTCTTGCGAGGTAGCAGATTTTTGAGGAGGAAAAGAAGGAAGAGGAGGCGAAAGAAAAGATGCGATGCTACTAATATTTCATAGTAAGGAAGTACTGTTGTAGAAATCAACAATCAAAGCAAGAGAAAGGAAAAAGATAAATGCTTAATTAAGCATATCATTCTTTGTAACTTAAATAAGCATATTATTCTCTTTGTATTGGCATTGAATATTAATAATGATATATTTTGAATTGGTTATTAACAACTTGGTGTTATGAAATGGATCCAAAATGAAACCACAAAAATAGAATAGAGAAAGATGAAGACAAGAGAATGAGAGAACTTTTGTATTTCTTCACTTGCACTACAACACAAAGGACATGTCCTATTTATAGGCATAGTCTTATACATAGGTTACAATTGTCCTTAAATGTTAAATAGTGGATAATCAATTCCATGAATGTGAATGGAGATGAGTTACAAGAGTAAATGAATAGTGGAGGAGGAATGGATAGTGGAGGTAGTGGAAGTTACTTAGAGAAGACAAAGAGGAATGGGTAAATGGACATTTACATAATATTCATAACACTCCCCTTGGATGTCCATTATACAAATACGTGCCTCGTTAAAAAACTTCAACTAGAAAAAACCTTGTGGGATAAAAACCTAGAGGAAGAAAAAGAGTACGCATTTATCGATATACTATCCAGTGCTGCGTCATTAAAGACCTTACTAGGAAAAATCCAGTGGGATAAAAACCATAGTCAAGAAAAAAAGAGTATAGCATGTGTTAACTCTCCCTCTTAGTAACATCAGTCGATATCTTTGAATCTACGACATCTAATACCATGAACAAGCTTTTCAAATATCATACAAGGAAGTGACTTGGTGAACAAATCTGCTATATTTTCATTGGAACGGATTTGTTAGATATATATTTTACTATCTTTTGAATATTATGAGATACTCTATCTAGAATTACCAATATGTGAATCAAAGAAGAATCTATAATCTTTATTTTAGTGTCTTCGTGTTGGTGAAGAACTATATCTTACTAGTAAGTTAACAATAAATGATAATCAAGCCATATGTGACTAGTAAGATATATAAGTAAACCGATTGTACTAAAACATGGTACTTCTGAATCAAATAGTTCTTCATCACCTTCTTGAAGTCTAAAAGGATCTTATTCAACTCTACTAATCTCACAATCACTAAAGTACATAATGGATGTGATTAATCCATATAAAAACACTTTAACACCTCTCTTGTATCAATTATTTGATACACAAAAATCTTTATTTCTCAAGTATTCAATTTGCAATCCGAGGCAAAACTTTGTTCTTTCCAAATCCTTTATTTCAAATTCTTTGTTGTAAACAATTTATAGTTTTTATGAGCTCTTCAGGAGTTTTGATGATATTTAGGTTATCAATACAAATAAAAATTATAACAAACTCATTTTAAAAAGTTTGTCATAGAAATACATAGGCGAATTAGATTATTTTTATATCATTTCTTCAACCGATATTTACTTAGTCGATTATACCACATACGTCGTGATCGCTTCAATTCTCATAGAAACTTATTTAGCTTAATTAAGTATTGTTCTCAAGAACTTGAATTGTATGCTTCTGACAAGTGAAATCCTTCAGGAAATTTCATATATTTTGATCCAAAACTAAAAAATGAATGATACATACTGAAATTATTTTAATATTCATAATATTTTATATACTGAAAGATTTTTTTATATATGCTCTTGGCATATTTTGGATCCTTCAAGGATTATCATGTAAATTTTACTATTTAATGATCCTCATCTATGGGTCATAATAATATCTAACAGACATATTTCATAACTGCCAGACTATTCAAATATGTAAAATTATATCCACCATAAAGTAATATCTCTCATCATAATTATTTGTGAAAATCTTGCAAAAGTTCAAATGATGAGGATAAGCAGAACCAAGTGGTTGCCTTCGGCTGCCGCTTACAAGAAATTTACATGTCATTGGGTTGGTTGCCGTAAAACTTGGGAATTGGTTATCCAGCTAACTCTTTATCACGGGTTAAGGCATAAATTTATTCTAAAAGTTTTTATTCAGGAGTGTTGAATATTTGAAAATTTTTTTGGATGTAAATTTGTTTTAGAAATTTTAAATCATGGTAATATTATTTCTATTATTAAAAAATTAATATTGACTATTCAAATAGTAACATTGACCTTTAATATTTTTAATGTTATAAAGTATTATTGTTACAATTTTAAACTTATTGGGCAACTTTTCGCCAAAAAAAAAAACTTCTAGGTACTTGATGCTCTCAATGAAAACTTTTGGAAAACAATTTGCACTTTAGTTCATTTATTATCAACACCAGTATTTAATATGATATATCAAATCTGTTGAAAAATCATGCTGATCATAAAGCATCAAGTTTTAGTCTCCGCAGTTAAGTGCTCCTCTAAAACATAGCCAAACCTCAAAAAAACTAATGCCATGGGCAAAGTCTAAATAAAAAAACTCAATCTCAAAATTGTTATGAGATTTTTCTGTGTGAAACTCATTACAGAAAAATTTGACTAGATGACAAGATGACAAGACACAAAGGAGAGGCAATGTCTAGCTGAGGTCACAAGTACAAACATGTGGGGTGTGTTTTTACTTGTGGTTAACAAAATTAAAAACTACTTTATTTTTTTTAATTTAAATTATATTTAATACTAGATCTAATCTTAGCTACTTATAGTCCTGTGATGATATTATGTTGTTGTAAGAAAGAATTACTCCTCCAATCCTTAATATATGATCTAATTATTGAGTTGGTTTTGATCCTAAATATAAGATCCATTTCTCATATTTATCAATTTTTTCTAAATTACCCCTATGAATGCTCCCTCAACTATAATCAAATAAAAGAGAAAGATGACGTATTAAGAAAGATGATTATGGTATTTTAGGAAAAAACGTGTCACATTTCTTATAATTAACTAACTTACATAATTTCTTTAATCTAATCAAATTAGTTAAATAGGTCTTATATTAAAGACTAGAGGAGTATATGCTTCGAGGTGAATAGTTACTTGTATTTCTTATTCCACCAGTTCCCCGGAAATAGCACGAGCAACTTTATCTTCAATTAACAAATACATATCACCGAGTCCCTGTTCCATACATGAAAATACATTAATAGAAAGGAAGTAATCGATACTAAAAAATGTAAAAGAAAATTAATTTGTCAGTCTTTATAATTTTAACTAATTTTTAATCATTTCTCTGTGATTTTTTTTATTGAGTTCTTTCAGTTTATTCAATTATAAATATTAGTTCATATCCCCAATAAAAAGAAAAAAAAAACACAAGTGACGATGTTCTTATTAAAGCTTCATCATCTTAACAAATGAAACCAATGTTTATAATTAATTAAATCAAATTAAAGTTTACCGAATCATTATTGGAGATAATAAATCTCACCTTATATTTATTGCCAATTGGATTAGTGTATATTAAGAAGGTGGTTTCTGGTGCAGGTGAAATACTCATAACTGATCCACTTCCAAATAACAGAGGCCTAATGTACAATGATCCTTTTCCATAAGGACGCATCTGAAATTAATAAGACATAAATCTACGTATAAGAAACATATATTGACATAATTATTTGATATATGATGCTACTGATGCGATCAAATTTGAGTATTGTTGGGTTTAAGAGAGCAATACTATCAATGTGGTTGTATATTCGTGTTCCTTTTAACATATACAAATTAAAAAAAAAATCAAAACAAAAGATATTGTGTTAGTAAAAAAGGAACAACAATTTTTTTTTTTTTGACCAGAGAAAAGGAACAACAATTAGAGATTAGAAAACGATAATTAGAATGCCAAAACTCCAAAACAAGATATGAATATAAATTTGAACAAAATATATCAGCATTGTAAAAGTAGAGACTAAATTAAAGATCAAGCGAACCTATATATATAACTTTTTTTTTTTGAAAAAAAAATCATCAAACTTTTAAGAAGTTATATATATAAGGAAAGTAAAAGAAAGTAGAATTAATTAAGCATTAATATTATACTACCTCCGGTTCTTAATATAAAATTCTGTTTAACTTTTATTTTGGTCTTAAATATATAAAACCCCAATCCACTTTGTCTTTCATGTTTATACATTTTTTTCCAAAGTAACCCTTCTAACAATAATATTCTGGTCAATACACTTGATTAGCAAGGATATTTTAGGAAAAACAACACTTATTTAGAACAAATAACTAACTCAACTTACTTTCTTAATCTTTTTGGTCAACTGACTCTTATAATTAGGACCGGAGGTAGTAGTATACTATAGTATCCAAAGTTGATTTGCAAGAACAACTTGTTTGACAGTATGAATAAATTGTTCGACAGAAGGTGCAACGAACAACAATCTCTCAGCTCCATTTTGCATTCGCAATGCATTTTCTTGGGTTCGAAATGCTTGAATCCCACCATATTTTGTTCTGTATGCTTTTAGCTCTTCAAATAATACCTATTCAACATATATATTATCATAAATCATATATTCCTTTATTAGTCCCGAAAAAAAATAAATAAATAAAAGAACTTAAGAACCCATGTAAAATAAAAGCCTGTGGAAAGTTGCATTGGACATGGGTTATGAATTGTAGTGTAACTGACTTCAAAGAATCACTCCCAGGTTTTGATTTGTGATCTCCCAATTGGTTGTGTTTAGGTTGATCTAATCATATTTAATTTGTTGAAATTAATTATTATAGATTATAATAAGAATAAGGCCTCATATGCGGAATAAAAACATACATGATTTCTTCGTCTTTGAGATTTTTACTGAATTTGGAGTAACTAATTAATATCTAAAGAAAGTATTGCATGAGTAATGAAGATGATATAAATTGGGGGAAAACATGCAATAACAGAAAAATGATGCAAGAAAACACCAAAACAATGCTTTTTTTTTAAACCTTCTTAATATAATTTCTAACTAATTTTTTCGTCTGGATTAAACTAGAAATCAATATACTATTACAAGATAATTAAGAACTTACTTGTCCATAATTTAAGATTGAAGAATTGGGATTGATCTCAATAGTCCCAAAAGGGATCAATTTGCCTTCCGTGAATGTACCATCTGAATAGCTTTTCATTATATAAATTTGATCAGTTGAAATCACTTCATATTGAATGTTGTCCCAATCCATGTTCATACTTGTCTCTTCCCTATCCCAATTATTCATTAAAAAAAAAAAAGAAGCTCAAAGTCAAAGTAAATAAAAAGCGCAATAAATTATATTATTCATATATAATGACAAGCAATATACTACATCCGGTCCTAATTATAAGAGCTAGTTAACTAAATTGAGAAAATTAAGAAAAGAAATTAAGTTAGTTTGTAATAAATAGGTGTCGTTTTTTCCTAAAATATCCTTGTTAATTAAGTATATTGACTAAAATTACTATTGTTAGAAGGATTATCTTGAAAAAAAATGCATAAATAAGAGAGACAAAATGGATTGGGGTTTTATATTTAGGACCAAAATAAAAATTAAATAAGGTCTTATATTAAGGATTGGAGGTAGTATATACAACTCATTTTTCCACTTTATATGTATATTCTACACGAGCCAAGCATATATAGCATGATTAATTGCACATATTTTCATTATTTTCATTATATTTTACTACGTATCTACCAAATGAATCCTTATACTAATTGAATTGAACTTGTATATAAAGAATCAAATTATTAAAAAAGTTCTGGAAAAAAAACTGAAAATTCCAATATTAACAAACAATAAATGAAACCCCGATATTTTAGATCATGTTGTTAGAATCAGATTGGACCAAATGGTTCGATCGTGAACAGGTCACCTGTTTGGTCAAGTGCCATGGCTTAACAGGTGAAAAAGCAAACCGGCCGGTAAAAATTCCGTTAAACCGGCCTTAAGGGGCATAGAGAACTCCGCCGATCTCCCTTGGCAATAGTCTGGTATGCCTTGATGAGTGGGAGAGGTAGCCAATTTAGGATATCACTACAGGCACCGACTCCGCAGGAAATTGTGATCCTACATAGGTTGAACATGCAACTAAAGGGCATAGCTATGTAAAAGCAAGGTTTGCTCCAGCCTGTGAAAGGAAAGAAGGACCCAGACCCGTCTGCCCTACTGTTAGCTTTGCTAAAGCAGTGACAATAATTCAAAAATAGGATATATATATATATATATATTTACCTAAAAATGATTCTAATAATATATTATATTTTTTACAAACATTTATAAACACGTTTAATGTAGGTATCTATTAAAAGAATTAAACCTATTTTTAATTAATTTTCTTTTTTTGTTAATTAAATTAATTAAGTTTTTATCTCAATATCTAAAAAATGTAATAGATAACTATTTGCAAAATCAAAAAAAGAATTGTCTTTTTAACGATGCCGCATGTGCCACTTGGTGTCATTCTTTTACAATTTTTGTGTTGTTTCCTAAATGGCCCCACAATGTCCAAGGGCCAAAAAAAAAATTCTTTTTTATCTGGGGAAAATTAATCTAAAGGTCCTTTTGGTCCTTAAGCTTTTTTTTTTTTTTTAAATTGGGTCCTTTAACTTTTTGATGTTATATTTATCAGCCCTTCTGTTAAATAAAATAAACGCCATTCTGCAGTTGATGCCTGAAGCATTCTTCTCTTTTGCTCTCCCAAACCATGCTCTCGTCAGCATCCTTTTCTTTCCCACCATTCTCCCTACCTCGCCATTCGTTCCCGTCGGTGTCATCAGCAGGGACAATGTTATCTGAGAAGCTGAACCACCAAAGCCATAGTGTTTGGATAATTGGGCAGTACTGCTTGTTGGTGGAATCCCCATTCTTCCATCGTCATTAAGGATTCCACCACCTAAAAAAAAAAATCAATAAATTACTTTTCATAAATGCAATTATATTGGTAACCTACAAAGCATAGAAGGAAAACAAATAATTAAATACCATATCAGTGGTGATATCAAAAGACTAAATCTCTGGCGTCTGTGGTTTTGGTTATGGCGGCAGAGGAATGTGGGTTGGGAAGCTTTTTGTGAGAGCTAGGTTCTGCAAATATTGATATTTGCTAAGTCTTTCTGAAACTAACAATATATTCTATTAAACCAAGAGCATCAAATTCAGCGTACAGTAGTTTTCTATTCAAAGCAAAGTTGAAATTGAAACAGTCACATTAAAGATTAAACATGCATCCATTGCTACTGCAAAAACATGAAAAAGATAAAAAGCAAATCAACACAATCATCTACAACTTGGTACAAAGAAAATAAGTCACCTATAACACATTACCCACTCACAAGGAACAATCCATGAATGAGTAGAGACAAATGGCTTCATTCTTTTATATACAGTACTTTATTCTTGTGACACCCTAGGGAAGGTGTTATGGAGAGGTGGGAAGGAATGGTGAAGTTAGGAGAATGACGAAGAAGAGAAATGTGTCCAGGAATGAACAAAAGAAGGATGAGAGCATGGTCTGGGTTATGACTGAAAGAGAGAAAAGGAGAAGAATGTTTTAGGCGTCAATTGCAGATTTCTAACGGTATTTATTTTATTTAACAGAAGGACTAGTAAATATAACATTAAAATGTTAAAGGATCCAATAAAAAGGAAAAAAAAAACTCAAGGACCTAATTCAAAACTAACTGGAACTATAAGGACTTTCAGATTAATTTTCCTTTTTATCTGTACTGCATGCACCACCTGACATCATTATTCAAGGATTTTTACATTGCTCTGTTTGTTATAAAAATTCTTTTTTATATTGCGCTTAATGCATGCGTTGCCAGACATCATTATTCAACGAAATTATTATTTTGACAATAATTCTAAAATGGAATAAAAATATATACTTACATAAAAATAATTCTAATAATATATTACATTTTTACAAACATTTATAAATATGTCTATTTAATATAAGCATCTGTTAAAAGAATTAGTCATATTTTTAATTAGCTTTGCATTGATGTTTTGCGGTTTTATATTTTAAACTCATCCCTGGTTATCTCATTATTAAGCATCAAGAAGAATCACCCTCACGGCTTTGCATGTCATCTTATGCTCATACCTCGAGGGGCATAACCCTCTCTGCTTAGCGTCTTTCCTTTAGGCTTGGTCTATGGTGACCTTGGGAGCCACTGTGCTCTATTGTAAGCCTCTTCAGGATCTACTGTGACCCTGAAATGTTATCATTGTCATCATTGTTATCATCATCACTATTACCATTATCATCATCAATGCTTGCCATGTTAAGATCTCTAGGAGATCTTGAACCACGGGATTGAGTAATAAAATAAGTCACCTCCACTCCATGGATAACTTGATTGATCATTCACCAAGATTGATTACAAACCCCAATATTGCTTTCTTAGACCTTGCTTAATACTTCTTGTCAACTTTGAAATTCTTAGCCTTTCCATATTTCCTTAACCCTTGAGTTTAGCTACTTTAGGTCACTTTCCTTCATGGTGCCTCTTGAATCTTTAGGCACTGGCTCATCTGTAGAGGTCATTAGCTTGTCTTCATGTCAATACCGATCTACCTTGGCCTAGGACTCTATAGTCCTTGCTGTTTCTCATCAATTCAAAACAGTATTGGGAGATGGCTTATATCATTATATTCTTATTACCTATCACCATATTATAGTACCCTGTTAAGTTCGAGGAGTCTCACGTATCTGCCTCATAATACTTTCCTATTACTCTCGACCAGTTTTGCTCCCCTCAGGGTAAGATCCACTCCGCCTTGCCTCCATTGCTTCCCGCTATCTTCATTAGAGAATTTATCCTCATGGGAGGACGCATTGCTCATACTAGAGCAACTGTCTGTTCACCATTTCTAGTACTATCGATGGAGGATATATTACTGTCAACTCCATTTGGGCTATTCATTTATAATTTCTGTCGAGATTAACTTGCTCCTGTAAGAGTAGCATTACTTCTATGGCAGAGGAGCACATCTAATCTTGAAGAGGTACTTCGTGGCCAAGACCTTTCTTGTATTCAATCTCTACCAGGGTACACTACTCAATGCCATATCCCTATTAAAGGGAACCTCTCCACTGAAATTACTTAATCCCATAGGTAGTGACATTCATCAGTAGAGATTTTGTCTCTTGGGTTCCACACTAGCCTGGGTGCTGTAGTTACACACTCTTAAACACCTTAGGGACACAAAAGAGTATTATATAATCCCTGACATTATCAAATATCGTAGCATCATCAGGTTTTAGGTATCATCGGGAATTTTCTTATCTTTTATTACATATCGATTCCCAGTGTAACAATTAAATATCACATTCTCATCTATCTCCATTCAACTTTATCCTCAAAAGAGATCTTGCCTAATACTACTCTTTCTAACTTTCTGTACCTCTTGATCAATCGTTTTTATGGTCAGATATTGATTATCATAGGCTAATCATATTATATAGCAATTATTTAATCACTTTACTGTGTCATAACTCATTATTAATTCTTTATTCAATATCATATAATCCTTATCCCTTTTGATTCATCATCCCTTAGAAATTTCTATCTCTTATTCATGGCTTTAAGTAAACCTCAAACATCTTATCTTATTATCTTACCTCTATCAAGGTCACATCAATTACTTGAGGTTTAAGCTGTCACTTTGCTTTCCTACTAGGGTATAGACTCCTACTTCTATTAGGCATACTATACTCCCAGCCATTATATCAGGGGTCATGCAGTGAGGAACCTTTGAAAATTAGACCCGTTTCTGCATCCCCTCAATCATAAATTCTACTTCCCTTTTTCATGTGGAAGTCCACTAATCTCTTTTGAGAATTTTTTTCAAACATGTCCTTATCATTGGCATCTCCTTTAATTACTCTTCTATCCTTACCTGCACTGAAAAGTTACCATGTACCTTGGCAATCCTACCTCAATATTTCTTTGTCTGAGCCTCACTAATAGAATTCAATCTCATCTTTAGGCAAGAGGCAAGTTCCTTGGGAGGGAAGATTAAAGTTTTTACTTTTGCAGTCAAGGAGAACACTATTAAATGAAGATCAATCCAGGCTAATTTTCAAATCAATATCACAAGACGGCATACATATCGGATCAAGGATAGCACAGCAATATGCATACTAGACAATATAATCCAAACACACCAGAGGTTACTGCTCTAGTGTCAGTAGGAGTGAAAACATATTAATCACAAGGCAATGTATCAATAGTGAAGCCTAATTTCCCAACATAATTATGTAATATAACAAATGGCTTGCACCCAAATCAAACATTCTGCCCCATACAATTATTTACATTAATCATACCTCGAATCATCTCAGGTGACTTACAAGTCTCTTCCTGCGTTAGGGCAAACACTCGGTCTTGGGTCTATGGCCAAAAACTATCGATACTTTGTGGACACTCCCTCACAAAATATCTGGGTTTTTCACAACAAAAGCATAAGTTTTGACCCGCTATGCATAGCTAGTCTCTGTTATTCTACCACAAGTTTCATGAATTCGAGTCTGTCTAAACGTGTTCGGTCCTCCTTGATGTATGCCTCGCTTAGGCTATTTATTAAAATTAAATTTTCTCTTCTTCCTATTGCTATAGGAAGCTCCCTCAGTCATCACCTTGGCTAGAGGTTTGTCAACCCTCGGCATTATCCTAGTATGACCATAATAATTCTGACTACTTTTGGTGATTCAGTAGGCTTCCACTACTTTATTGAAATTTTCAATTTGTCTCGGGGCTATCTTTTCTCTTAGTTCCAATCTTAGGCCCCTAATCATTTTCTTAGTGAACCACCATTCGTTATTTATATGTTACAGATAGGTGGAGTACCAAGATAACTTAATGTATCTCGCCAAATACTCATCAAAAGGTTCATCTTCCACTTGCTTTGTAGTGAGGAATTCAGCTGCCTTCTCATCCTGTACTAATCTTGGGAAATACTTCTGGAAGAATTATTATTAAAAAATTCCCAAGTGATTGGTGCCCCGGCAGCATGGAGGACTAACTCCGAGTTCTTCCACCACCTATTAGCTTCTCCCTCTAACTTGTAGATTACCATCTGTGCTTTGATCTCAAATGAGCAATCCATCACTCTAAATATTTTCTCTAGCTGGGTAATCCAGTCTTTGGCTATTTGAGCATCTAGTGTGCCCTCAAACGCTGGTGGATTATGCTTGCAAAAGTGTGTAATCCATTGTTGCAAATTATCCAGTTCCCTTATAGGCCTGCCTACTCTACTATTGATTCCTGCGGTTGGGGTTGGACTAGGTGGGCCGTCCTAGTAGCTCCTTGCTCGGGTTGTTAGAATTGTGCTATGGCTACTGTTACTGCTGCTGCTATTGTATTGTCCCTTTCTCATTCCTGATGAGCTTGGGTTGCTCATAACTCTTGTATCATTTTCTATTATTCCTCTAATCAGATCAATATTATTTGAATCGGGTCAACATGGGGCCTATTCTGTTCTTTCTCTTCTTATGTACTACATCTTATTCTTATCATACCCATTATTTCTTCTTAACTACAAAAGGAACAACATCGTTTTATAACTTTTATATATAACCTCTGTGCATAAAAAACAGCAGCTTGGTTCAACCCGTCACAACCAGTCACATCAAAACTCATCCTTAATTACAGTTTTCTAAAAAGGAAAAGTAAAAGTAACAAAGTTCTCTAAAGTATCTATCAACTGCTCAAAAGTACGTCCATCCATGCTCTCACAAATAACTGTTATGGCATTCTGCTAGATCTAGGTGTCCGGGAGGAAAGCTAATAGTACTTTGCCCCAAACATCAATGCTCAAGGTGTGTCCCTCCTTGCCGACTGCTATGTATAACAACCGAACCTAATGGAGGAAATGAAGATAAATCATGGCAGACTGATTCTCATTCCTATTGATGTATTTGCTTAGAAATATAAATTTCTTATTCAGGTCGTCTGTCGTTTTAAACTCCTTGGGTATTGGCAGCAATTCCTTCTTTAAAGGTAATATTCTACTGCGGCCTGCCTCATTATTAGTATTCCTTGATCTGGGTACTAGTCAAGAACATAGTGTCAGCTATGTACTTGGCATTGTTCGTGTACTAGACCTTGCCGCCCATCCTCCTGTAGTTCTATTATTTGATTAGAGTTCACTTTTGAATGAATATCCTCAATTTTGCTAAACAATTGGTAGTAACCAGGAGGGGGAGTAGGATCATCGAGATCTTCTACCAGTGGGTGATACCAGTCTGGGTACAGTTCCCCAAGCATCCTTTGGTTAACAATTTCTACGAAGACATCATTTTCACAACATGCCATAGTTTTTGGTTTCTGCTCTTTCCCCATAGCACAGCAAATCAAATAAACAAATATAATTCAAAACAACACAATGCAACATAATGCAACATAGTGCCACACAGTGCACTACTAGCACAGCATTCATCAAATAGTAGCCAAAATCTTTAATCCATAACAATCTTAACCCATAATCAGGGCACCCTATGTATGTGCCAAAACCTTTGCTCTAATACTAAAAATGTCACACCTTACTTTTGCACCTCATTTTATCTTATTTAGAACCAACTGGAATCATTTTTTGCGGCCTTAAGTTGGAAAATTTTGAATTTTAAATTTTTTAAATTCAAGTTACTATTTATTGTAACCCTTACACAGGCCAAACTTTGAAAATTCATAACTAATTCTAAAAAAATCAAAATGAGATAGCTCTAAGTTCTATGGAAAGCTCTTAACATGCTCTTTAAAAGAAAAATACTCATTGGTATCTAGAACTCACCAGTTGATCCCAAGTTTCATACAAAATGGTACTATTTATTTGGTTGTTTTTCAATTTTCTAGGATTTATGTCCAACTCTGGAACATCATAACTTTTTGTACAACGCTCCATATTTAATGAAATACCACTTTGTAAAGCTAAAAATATGATCTATAAGCCTATGAAATTTTAACTTAGAACTCATCCAATTGCACAAAAGCTCATCAGTCAAACTTTACCCTTAAAAAGTCAACTTTTATCCCTTTTCCAATGCCATTCTTGCCTTTTTCTTCTCTTTTCAACCTATATAACCTTTCCAATCACATAACACATGCTTGAACATAATTTCTTAACCAAATGCTCATATGTAAAGCATTCTTGGTCATTAATATAATATTCCAACATAGTTCACAATAATATAGAACAATTCATAATAATTACAAAATATAGTTTCAATGGCATTAGATTCAACCATCTTCCAATATGATTTCCTTTTCTTTCTCCTTGCCTTTGGTAATACCACTTGAGGTTCCTATTGATTGTTTGTACATTAAGAGGCATAAGATTTCATAAAAATCTCAGTAGCAAATAAATTACAATGATAATGTTAAACATGCAAGATATATTACAATCAATTTACAAAACATTTTCCTACCTCTTTGCCATATAAACACCATATCAAATCATTCCAAATCAATAAATTAATGCATTATGTCAAGGCATACTATGCAAGCAAATCAAATACTATATCATCAACCAATTGCAAATAACACATGGCATATATTCCAAGGATAATACCATGTAATAATCAAGCAAGTCAACATTAAAATTATAATTTACATGCTACCTTTTTTTTAATCCACAATTTCAGTCTTCTTGACTTCTTTGGTTCCTCCTTAGTCTCTTGCACAATGCCTATCAATCCAAGTATAAACACATTCCAAATTATAAATAATTCAAGCACAAACACTAATGCTTGACATTAAGCCCAATTAAACCCTTTTCCCCCTTTATTTTTGACCTAATTAATTCCTCTGTTTCTATTAATCTCTTGGTCCATTCTTACAGAATTTTTCATGTAGAATCTAAATATCAAATCAGATTTTATAAAATCACACTCCTTCCCCTTTAATTGACTTGGGCCGAATAGGTATGTTTATATTCCAAAATTTTTATTTTTGATTCTAATGATTTTAAACACTTTCCCTTGGTGTTTCCCTACATAAAAACACCTTTTAAACTCATTAGAATCATCAAATCATATTGAAACAATGTCTTACACTGAGTAGGGGTTACATAAACCCTAATATTGATTTCTTCCAAAATTGAATCCAAATATCAATTAAACATATAATTCCAAGTCCACATTTATGGTTTCTATCCTTTCCTAAACCATATTCAATCAGGCTGAATTGCTACAGCATGATACCATGGGATTTATTATGAAATATCAATCAAAACAATCTTGAAATCCAACCAAAATCAAGTTTAGATATACCTTAACGGATCCTAATTTGAAGCTTGATGATTTTTCTTGAATTTGGAGGATGTTAGGTACTGTTAGGAGTGGAGTTTTGAATTTGGCAAAATTTCCCCCCAATTTTTTCTATTTGGCCGAATTGTGCATGAAATGAGGGGTTATTTATAGGCCAAAAATCTGACCTCCTTCTCCTCACTTGTGGCTGAAAATTGGCCAGCAAAAATTGCCATGTGGTTGCCATCAAATGCTCTAATTTTTTCTGATTTCTCCAAGTGTCCCTTTACTTGCTTTTTTCCATTGATATTTTAACTTAATTTGGGCTTAATACTCCTTAATTGTTAAGCCACCATTTGCACAAAATTACTAGGCCCTCTTGGCCCAATATAAAGCCCGAATATGATTTAAAAAGGAAGAAAAAGTGGAGCTCACTTATAAATATCAATTTTTGACCAAAACTCATTATGTCGGTTACTATTTTCAAAAATAGTTCTGGGCCTCCAAAAATTTATTTCTCTTCATTAAAAACTCCTTTCTAATATAGGAAAGCATTCTAAAAATTTTGAGAATTTATCTCAATCCCTAACTATTTATTTTGAATTTTCTTCAAAATCAGGCTTTACCGATAAGATTTCGGTAATTAAATATTCTAAAATTAATCCTCTCACCTCCAGAGCCTAGAAACAATTTTATAAATTCTAATAAATCTTTAAATAATTTTCTCATATTTTTTTCAGAATTATTGATGCATCTACATATTTAAAATAATTATTTTGTGCTAATTTTTCACTGTTTTTCCTGAAAAACTTCTATTTACAGAAAATTCTATAATAATTTATTTTCAAGTTATTTCCACCTCTAGGGTCTCAAATAGGGTTCCAAAGCCTCTAATTTATCTTTTTACCCTTTTTCAGATTTTGGAATTTTTCTCAATTTTTTTATTTTGCCCTTCGTAGACTAATAATTTCAAAAATATCAATTCAGATGTGGGTCGGAGCTTAACTCAAAAGTTGTTTCGCCTTTGAGTCTATTTTACTATTTGACTCTCTATCTATTTTATTATTTATATTCTCAAGGTCAAATTTGACAGGAGATGACAGAAATGGTCTGGAATGGTCAATGGGACGAAGGAAGGGTGGTAAGCATGGAGAACATGAGATATGGGTGAAAGAAATCCAAATGGGAGCCTCTCTGACGAGCCCACATGATCTGATATTTAAATGCAGATTTTGGTCCTTCCACCGTAGTGCTCCTTCATGTTGGCCGTGATGAGCACCAAAACGACGCCGTTTGGATTAGTGAACTGTGCTCCTCATTATGTGTGTTCGCTGCGACGAAATGAACAGTGTGCTGCAGTGCTTAAGACAACATGTGACTGATGTTGGTAAAACTACTTGCAATGCATACCAACCAAGGGATCAAAAGCACACACATATAAAATCACACAAAACACAAAAGAACACATATAAAACCTTTCAATTCTATTCACTAACTCTTATGCACAATAAAGGCTAATTATACCCAAAATATGTAATTATGAATGATAAAAGCATAAATTTAGGACTAGAAATGTATGTAAATAATAGGACTTATCAATATCATATGTGGCTTCGTTAGCCACTCTACTTTCCCGATTGGTCCTTGACTTAATTTTTATTCCCATTATCAGGATTAAATTTTACAGATGTGACATTTCCTCCCTCCTAGATAAATTTTGCCCTCAAAATTTAAAGCACGCCGTATATGAAGAGCTTGACATTCTCCTTCTATCTTGCTTTGTAAAATCACCAATTGACGATTTGGTCATCTACTATTAGCAAATAATTAGTCGTTGCATTTTGCTCAAAAATAATAATAATAATTAGTCGTCGCATGTATAACAAAGTTCTTGTTCTCTTCTCAGGTACACTTCGGCCAGCGTCAACTTCTTCATCGGCCATGAATGGCTTTGAGTTCAGTTTGGGTAACCCAGGGCCAAGCCGATAAATCTAGTGTCGCGTCCATCTACCGAGCCACTTGAAAGCTGAACCAATTTAAACAATTGGTCTCTGAATTTACCCAAATATGAAGGCCCAGAATGTAACTCTGCTGACCATGGTTGTTAAAATCGCGATTCATAACGTAAAATGGCACGCATCCATGATCACATCTCCTCCTTTCGTGCTGGTTAGCTTGCAGACTCAGAAAAAGAGTAGAAA
Source organism: Neltuma alba (assembly GCF_004799145.2). Lineage (NCBI taxonomy): Eukaryota > Viridiplantae > Streptophyta > Magnoliopsida > Fabales > Fabaceae > Neltuma > Neltuma alba. The sequence goes on along the minus strand of NW_021637524.1, from coordinate 31,233 downwards.
TAGCTGACAACTCGAGGGGAATCGGGAATTTGCAGTGAAATCGCGAGTGCGTTGACGTTTTTTGCCGAGTTCAACTCAGTGCATAATGTAGTACTACCTCCCGTCCTTAATATATTATGATGTAGATATGAAGTTACATGTACTCGTAATTTGACGGATAAATTTTAGATTATGACATTATTGACTTCTTATAACACACACTATCACTTGTCTTTCCAAGCACTCTTACGTATCAATCCTTGCTCTTTAAATTGTCATTTCCGTATTGCTAAAAGTATAATATAAAGTTATATTTTCCTATGTAATATGATATCAAGTTATACAATTATGATATAGAGTTACATATGTTTATGTAATCCATTTTACATACAATCTGATGGATAAGTGTTAAACTTTGATATAAATGACTTCTTCTCTCAAGAACTATCAGCTGTCATTTCAGACACTCTTACTTGTCAATCCTTATTTTTTAAGTTGTCATTTTTTATTTGCTAAAAATATGATATAAAGTCATATTTTCTTATATAATAATGTACAGTTACATATATTCATATAATCTATTTTATACATGATGTGGTGGATAAATTTTAATTTCTAATGTAAATGACTTGTCATCCTAATCACTATCATTTGTTATTGCAAGCACTTTTACTAATCAATGCTTGCCCCTTAGATTATGGCTTTCAAAATTTTTAGCGACAGAATTTTCATCACTAATTCGGCCATTAAAAAAATAAAATAAGATAGAATAAGTTTGCCCACTAGAATATATAGAAGGAACGCCATATCTTGATACAAAACCTTAAAATATTAATTTTATAATCTTTGCGATTTGAATTGTCACAATTCACTGCCAACATGTAACATTATTTGATTGAATTGTTTATGCACTAGGCTCCATTATTAATCAGCCTATTTTGGAATTAACAAATCAACTGCATCTATAGAAGCTGTCCAACAAATATAAACTACAACAACAAGTCCACTTTTCATGTTTTCTGTTCAAAACAGAGATGAAATTAATGTGAGATACTTACTATGTTTTTTTTTTTTAATGTCCCCTCAAAATAAAGGTAAAAAGTCTTCCAGAATAGAAATAAAAAGTGTCTGCCGTAGTAGTGTATATAAAGAAAAAAAATAACACATGGTCTTTGTCTCCCATGCAATACAACTTTTGTAGAAACAGGAGATTTGGTTTCAATATTAATTTGGCACCCTGAGGTTTCGCGGCAATACTAGCAGGTTGGCTTATTTTAAGTAATTTTACATATACAAGATCAATATATAGAGGGGAAGAAAAACTTTGCGTTAGCCAAAAAAAAGGTAGATGCTTTGCATTGAAATTCATGATCTTCAACTTTCTTTAACTAGTTTTAAGTAAGGATAGATGAAATAATGCATAATAGGTGAGAAAAAAAAATACAATTCGGCAGATATTGCGGTGCCAGCTTTGTCATGAAATTTCAATTGTCATCCAATGGGCGAATCAATCAGTTATCAATTATTTAGTTCTGAAATGATTTAATACATAATTTATTTAATTTTATTCCAAAATTAGCTTTTCATCCTGTTATTTATTTATTTATTATTCACTTGAAATCTAAGGTCGAACTAAGAGAAAAAAATTAGGTAAAGATGAGTAAAAGCAGCCGAAAGGTAACTAGTCCAATGGCCTATTGAGGACCATATGCGTACGAAAGCAATTAAGGTTGCAATTAACCTGGGAAAAATTTCACTAAGGTCCCAAGAAATAAAGAATACGGCAAAAAGGTCTTATATAATTAGGAGTCTCAAAGAGACCTTAGTGCAAGAGATTGTAATTTAATAAAAATGTAAAAAGACCTCATTACCCTTGCTAATACGCTTACTTAATTATTAATGTATGCCACAATAGTTGTTAACATAACTAGTTTAATTGTTAATAACAAGTATGTGGTGCACATTGATATTAGGTGTTAAATATACTGTGACAACTGTTAATACTTGCACCTTAACTTGTTATTTTTATGATGATAAAAGTCTTGTTAATGTTGATATCTTCACTTGTCATTACAAGCATCCTGGGTTGGTTTTTGAAATTTCATTATATTAATTTGCTTTGTAGATTTTCATTTGAAAATTTAATTATGTTTTAGGCAATGAATGCAATGTATACTCTTTAAGTTATATATGATCATTTAAAATGGTTGTATTTTGAAGAAGTTAATTATTTTAAAATAATATGAATTGTCATTTTAATTAAGGACAAAAAATACCCATAAAAATATATCAAAAGTTTACCTAATACCATGAACTTTCTTTGGGTTCAAATACACCAATCAAAGTTTTAAAAAATGTCAATAATGCTAGCGCTGTTAGCGTCTGTTTTTCAAGCAGCGGAATCTACTTTTTTAATGAAAGTAACAAAATACCGGCAATTAAAACAAAAAAAAAGTTAAAGGTCAAAAATACTGATGACCTTATACCAAAAGTTTACCAAGCATTATATAATATTTAATAAAAGTAGCAAAATACTCTTAATTTTAAAGGACTATTGCGTTAGAGTGTGTTAGAGATTATAAATTATAATAAATTTTTATAATTAAAATAACTCGTGTAAAAAAGTTTAAGCTTGAATTAAATTGCTGTTTAAAGATAAGTTGTTTATATCCCTAGTCTTTTCTTTTAATATACATTATAAGTATCTTTTAAAAGTAAGTTATTTGCACTAACGGCATATTGAGTTGTGCGATTGTCCTCCCATCTATATTATCAAATTTAACAGTTTATTTGAATTTTTTTATGTTTATATTCAATTTTTTGAGAAAATTTAAAGTCACTTCTGATAGTGGGATCTACTATTTTTAATGAAAGTATTAAAATACCCTAGTAAAAAGGAAAAAAGAAACCACAATCTCCCTCAAACGTGTCGACACCTTCTTAGCTCATCTCTCTTCGAAGAAAAAAGCCCACTCTCTTACAATATTGATTCGTGTTCTTTATTTCAATCAAACTTTAGAGCGTCCTCATATAATTTTCTTCTTGAATTAATTAAATTTTTTAAATTGAATTAAAAATATGAAAGTATCAAATAAATACTAATCAAGAGATTAAAATATAAACATTTATTTTGTTAACTTTATTTAAAAATTCTTTGGAATTAAAATGCTCTAGGATAAGTAATAATAATGTTAAAATATAAAATATGATAAGTTACAAAAAATATTTAATTAGTATGTATAATATTTATGCTATTAAAATATTTTTAGTCATAACAATTAATACGGTAACTGTAACAATTGGCTGGTTTTTGTAAAAGAAGAAAAAGTTGTTGAAGAAGAAAAAATTTATTAAAAAACATTAATAATCTTTTATAATTATAAAGATTGGGATATACAAATTTGTTATAATTAATAATCTCTAATCCATATAATGCAATAGCCTTTCGAGATTGAAGTATTTTGGTAGTTTCATTAAAAATTGGATGATGCTTGGTGAACTTTTGGTATAAGTTCATCGATATTTTTGACCCTTAACTTTTTTTTTTAATTGGGGTTTTTGATACTTTCATTAAAAATTATGGGTCACACTGCTAAAAAAGAGATGCTAATGGCGCTAGCATTATTGACATCTTTTTAAACTTTGATTAATAATTTTAAACTCAAAAAAAGTTCACAGTGTTTGATAAACTTTTGGTATATTTTCATACGTATTTTTGACCGTTAACCCTTATCATGTTGGCATAAAGTAAGTAGTTATTTATGGCACCTTCACTTGTTAATACTGACATCATAATTTGTTAATACAGACACTTCTAGCTACTTATCAATTCCTTACTGTTAAAAATATTATATAAAATTATGATGTAATTATTTCAAGTTATATGTGCTTATATAATACATTTTGCTTATAAATATGTTAAGTAATACCAATTTTTAGTCCGGCAAATTAAAGTAATACAAATTTTCAAACCGATCCCAAGCGAATACAAGGATTTAGGAAAGATATATATATTTTTTCATTCATTTGAAGTTGCGTTATAACGCATCTAATTATAACATACAAAACCAATATAATCACAAAACGGATTATATATAATCACATATATATTAATTACCTTGTCAACCTCTTATATTTTGGACCAAAATTTTTTTAACTAACTTCTTATTATAAATAGGAGAGAGCATCTCCTATTTACAAATATATATTAATCTATTACTTTTACGCTAAGATTTTTTGTTTTTGCCAAAACTAAGAGTTCATTATGTAGATGTCAATTATTTATTTAATGCTGTAAACATACACTAAAATCAAATATAGTGTAATTTAAAAGTAATAAGAAGGAATAACAAATTTAAAAATAATGAAGACAAAAATATCAATTTTTGAATATTATATAAAATTATAGAGACTAAATCTATAATAAATAAAACTAGAAAAAAATTTCGAATGACATTTCATTAATTCAAGCGTTTTAAGTTTAACACCTTTCGATATATTTAAAAAACCACCTATTTCATTTTTTTTTTTGACCAGCAACCTATTTCATTTAATTAACAGCGAGAAGAAAGGTTGTCAGACACCAGTTTATATAAACTCATGGAATGAGATAAAATTATAAGTAGACTCATAACATAGACTGATAAGAGTTTACTTTTATATAGTATGAAAGTATTAAATATATAATATTTATGCAATTGGATCTATTATAATTTAAAAATATTATCTATATTTTATAATATGTAGTACTTAATTTAATAGGCAATAGAAAATAAAATAAAAGTATATTTATAAATAATGTTGAGAAAGATATGAATCTTTTCAAAGAAAATCTTTATTGCACAAACCAACTTCCACATTTTCGAAGGTAGTAATATTTTATGCTCTTCAAAGTTCAAGTAAATTACTCATGTAAGAATATAGAAATAAAGTGATTTTAAATATTTTTAAAAAATAAAAAAGAAAGAGGCCATCTTTTTTCCCTTCACCTGGAATAGTCTTGAAAAACATGTGACAAGTTTTGAGATATAACTTATATTTGATAACAAAATGTGAATAATATTAGGATAAGAATAGTATACCAAATTGGCTCTCCCACCTCGTGTCATCCGTAGACAAAAGCAGTTGTATTTGTAAACATGACAGTAAGGCTGTGATTCTGAGTGGATAATTATAAGAAAAGAAAGTAAAATCCAAATTTAAAATATCATGTTTATAATGCCTAGAATAAATCACGATAGTTGATGTAAACACATTGTATTCTTAAACTATTTTGAATTTAAGACTAATCTTTGTCAGGTCGAAAACGTTAAGTTTAAAACTTTTCCAACAAGTGCGCACCTTAGAATTCAAAATTGTGCTCTCCTCTTCACCAGACTGCTTACTATCTCAACTAATAATTTGTTGGTAAATCTACCTTCATTATGATAAGATTTTGAATGTCAAATATAATTTTTTTTCCGTGTTGCACCTCTATATCAAGTATAAATGTTATAGTAACACAGTTTTGCATTATGCAAACTAAAGACAAATCTAAGTTTTTTTTTTTTTTACCTTGACAAATCTAAAGTATTGGAACATTCAAATAATCTTAACCGTACATTTGACTGCAAAAAACAAAAATCCACATCATATATGTGCAAAACTTAGTCAATTATATCACCTTGTTAGGCAAGTTACATTAGAGATGTAGGAAAAAAAGAGCATGCATTAAACATTTACGTCACTACTGTGATAATTTGAGAATCCAACTCATTTAAGCTTTACATTTAAGAAAATCACAATTATTTTTAAAAAAAAATCATAAAAAAGGGATGCTCTCCTGTAAAAGCTCTATTATATCGAACTTGTGTTTTTTATAAGAGTGGGACTGCTTACTATCTTAATTGACAAATTGTGAGTAAACTTACTTTTATTATGATAAAGATTTTGAATGTCTAATAATTTTTTTCCAGTGCTGCACCTCTATATCAGTTATAAATGTTATATTTACACGGTTTTGCATTTTGTAAAATCAAGACAAATCTATGGTAGTGGAACATTCAAATAATCTTAACCGTACCTTTGATTACTAAAAATATATACATATATATATATATATATCCACATCAAGTGCAAAACTTATTCAGTTATATCACCTTGTTAGGCAAGTTACATTAGAGATGTAGGGGAAAAAAAAGAAGATGCATTAAACATTTAAGTCACTGCTCCAATAATTTCAGAATCCAACTCAGCTTTACATTTAAAATATAAAAAGAAGAACCCATAATAGAGGGATGCTCTCCCCTATAAAAGCCCTATCATATCTCACAAAACTCCTCACCGATCAAAAGCCAAGTATCACAGAAATCCAAGTGACAGAAACTAGAAGAATGGCTTCCAAGTCTGCCCTTGTCCTCTGCATCGTCAACCTCCTCTTCTTCACGATGGTAACCTCCACCTATGCGCAATCACCACCGCCACCTCCTCCTTCCTCAGGAAATCAGCCAAGTTGCCCTATGGACGCTCTTAAGTTAGGTGTCTGCGCCAACCTGTTGGGTATCGTCAACATCCAACTCGGCAAGAGCGATTGCTGTCCCCATCTTAACGGCCTCGTCGACCTCGACGCCGCCGCCTGCATCTGCGCGGCCATTAGAGCCAATGTCTTAGGCATCAACCTTAACGTTTCCCATACCTTGAGCGTGATTCTCAGCACCTGTGGCAAAAGCGTCCCCAGGGACTTTCAGTGTGCTTAATTATTCAACAGATATATATGTATCATCACTGTCTCCACTGCACTATCCTCATCAAGTTCTATAGTTCTTGGTGACAAATAAATTATATCAATAAAAAGTTTATAGTGATCTATGATTCCCCTTTCTACGAACAAATATATTTTTTTCCCTTTTTTAATTGCTGAAGGCATTAACGATTACACCAAAGAAGTTGCTTTTTGAATGATAATTAAATTAACCAGCAGACACCAAGAAATTAAATGTGTGATAAAAGACGAATGTTCTAATTTACGTATGACTGTTATTGAGCAAAGGAGTTTCTCTTTGCTAGTAAAATAATTATCAATTATTAATATTAATACTAAAATATAAAATGTATAAGAAGCCGTGCCAAATACCAACAGGGTTTCTCCGGGTCTTTCGATCTGCAATATTTTTTAATCAAGCAAAATTTTCATCGATTCTATTTTTCTATGATTTTTATCTTCGTTGAAGATTTTTTTTTTTTGCATTATCCGCGCGGGGAAAAAGTATTTAATTAGTGTTAATACTAGCAAGGTTACATTAAGTGGAATTAATCAACGCGTTCTAGACTTTTGGCAAAACAGCGTATAGCTAATAAATGGACAAAATTGTGGGAAAAGAGGAGGGAACGAAAAGAAGGAAATTTAATAGACAATAAGCATTCTGTTACCTGTGTCTGGTATGAGTGGAATGGAGAGGAGGACAAGGACAGGAAAATTTTAGTGAGTTGGATTTATAAAAGTAGAGAAGTGAGATTTTAAAATTTTTATGAAAAGAAGATATAAGATAAAAGATTAGTAATAAAAATTAATTTAAAACTTTTATCCTCTCTTTTTTAGTTTTTTAAATCGAGTTCATTAAAGTTTTTTCTTCCGTCCCTTCCCTTTCCACCACCAAAAGGATAATGAAGTTCTGATTATTGTCTTTACCCGTTTTTGAGGAATATAGAACAAATTACAAAATGGAATATTAACCGTGTGTTAGCAAAGAAATGCACTCTTATCTTTCTAAATTTTATTTTGGACGTCTTACCTTCTAATTTTATTTAAACAAAGCGAGTTAGAAAATTAGAATATAATTGACGAGAAAAAATAATACTTATTCACATCTAATTTTTGGGAAAATTCTGATGTGCCGAATATCCGGGAAAAAGATTATCTGAATTTTGTAAGTTTCTTAGTATTAAAAAAATATCATAAATATTTTCTTTAAATTTTTTAAACTTATGTATATAATATATTGTATAATAATCCAAATTTTAATAAAATTATATAAATTTTATTTTTAATTAAAATTTGTGATGGTCATAATTTTTTTTATTTATCATAAAGAAAATAAACTTTAATTCTTACTTGACTGAATAATGTTTACATATTTTTTTAATTGATTTTTTACGCAGGTTGTAAATTTTGGAAGAAATCAAGTTTAATTTAGTAAGTTTTATTAATTCATATTAGTTTTAAAAATAAAATATAGGAGGAAATATAGGAGAAAATATAGAAGGTTTAGATAGAGACAAAATGGTATTTTTAAATTTATATTAGACTATTTGGTCCTTTAAAATAATTTTAATTTTTATGATCGTCTCCCATAAATATTCCTCCCCGTTGGTCCTTCTTTCTAATTCTTCCTAAATTTTATCTTGGCATTAAACAAATTTTCAATGTCTTTGAAATAACATAAAAGCTTTATAGACAATAGACTTTGCAAGAAGAGAATAAAAACCATGTACATTTAATATTTTTAATATTTTCTGTCCGGCCAGTCTATATTTGTTATTTTTAATTAATTATTTTAAATAAAAATTATTTTTTGAAAAAATGACAATTGAAAGATTATCTTTACTTTTAATTTTATACCCATTAAAATCATTATTTTTAAAAACAAAAATAACAAATATTAAATTTGGACCGTTCAATGAACAGTCTCAATCTAATGAGTTTGGGATGCTTATCAAGAGTGATAAGCACCCAAATTCATTCTGTGATCATGCAACGTATTCCAAGTGCCATGTTGCTTTCACATTTTGATGTTGCATCTAATTGTCTCTCTAGTCAACTAGTAAAAATTACTCTTTTACTTTCTTCATACTATTATAGAGGGCCAAACTTACTTCTTTATCAACTTTGTTGTCAGTCCAAATGAGATTCAATATAGAGCCACCAATCACCCATTTAAGATTACCTTTACTCCTCATACATAAATTGCACAAGAGACTAGCAAGATTCCTTCATTTTCATACTCTTTCTTCCCTATTCCTAAGATCTTGAAGTCTGATTAGCAGAACCAAGTGGATTTTTTGATACGTGGTTTGAAAGTAATAATTCTTCTGGTAAAAAAGAAAGAAAGACAGAAAGTAATAATTCTGTTTCTGCATTTGATTCTCTTTAATTGGTACGTGATTTTAACATATTACTTTTGTGTACAGATGTGCCGGGCTTCGTGAAATGCATTGGTTCACTGGGGATTTTAACAATTCCAGATAGATGACGCTGTCTTCAATATTACAGAACATATTAAGAATATAAATAAAATAAAGCCACCGATCACTACCCAAATAGTTCAATTTGGCAACGCTCTCATGCTTTCTAGAATCCTCATCCAATAGAATAAAAATTCAACACTATTTGAGAATTCAGTAGAAACACTCCTATTAGGTTTGATTTTGTATGAGGATTCTAAAACGCATGAGGGCATTACCAAATTCAACCATTTATTACAAATTTGGAGGGAAACAAAATTTCAAAATTTTGAACACCACCTACTTACTCAAACAAGTGAACAACACTGTCAGAAAATAGAAATGGAAAGAAATCGGGTCATTTGCGGCGTGAAACATCTCCATGTGGGCATCCTCTCCATTTCCCTTCATTAGCTCAAAACTATGTCATTTCCCATCTCTCCACCAATCAGCTTCTTGTATTTCCCCTGTCCTAAATATAAGGTCTATTTGATGATTTTGATTTGGTTCTAAATATGATGACTCATTTTCCATTGTCTCCAATGATAATTTTTTGTTTCCAATAATACCTTTATCTATTGCGTTATCTTTTATCCATGCGCATGAAGCTTTAATCATTAAATGATAATGGTATTTACGAAAAAAACTGCCCCAAATTTCTACATATTAATTACAAATAAAAATTTACCAACCTTAGTCTAACACATGATCAGTCCTCCCCAACTTCAAACATCCATTTAAACTTGTCAAGATCTTGATTAATTTAAACTTACACATTTAAATTTTTCATTAAAAATCAGGATGTTACACTTGGTATTCATCTCCATTATCAGATTGTATAAATTTTGTCTTGACATTAAACAAATTTTCAATATGTCTTTAAAATAACATAAAAGCTTTAGAGACATTAGACTTTGCAAGAAGAGGATAAAAACCATGTAAATCACTATTACAAATTTTTAAATATATGCCGCTCAATACGTGATGGTTAAATACATGGTCACCTATGGGAGGTAGAGACCGCATTAACAAAGATACAAGGGATAACTAATTTGGCAGTCCTTAAAGTTTTATGAGATTTTGAATTGGGTCCCTCTAATTTTATTTCTTTTTATTGAATCCTTATATTTCATTCTGTTAGAGCTACAAGTCCTTCTGTTAATTAATCCTTCAAACACCGTTAATGATGATGAAAGAGAGTGACATGGCATTGAAGCAGTTCTACAGATATCAATTCTTGCATTCGTCTCTCATCTTTCGAAACAGTTCGTCTCTGCCCGCTGAGAAGAAGGAGGACTCCTCCTTCAACTGGTTCTACTCCTCCATTAACATTAGCTCCCTCCTTCTATGTTGTGTGTATTCCGACGGCGATGTTGCTGAAGACTTGCCACATTGGTGGGATGTGTGGAATCTGTGAAATAAGAAATAAGTTGCCACTATCAAAATAAGCACATACTGACAAATTAAATTACAAAGTTCGATGCCCAGCATCAATAATCTAATTGTTGAAACAAAATCCAACCAACACATCTCAAACTACTGATATAAGGCTATTTTTTCCCGGTAGAAAGTATTTCACTTGAACAGATTTTCAGAAAGAAATTAGCACTCAATAATCATTACCTTGAATTTGCTTCAAGTGTTTCTTCTCTAGAATATAGACTCTTTCAACAGTTTTATCGATCTTCTTGTTCAAAAAAGATACAGGGTTGTTAAATGAGTAGGAGAAGGGGTTTGATGTAGGGAACTTTGCTCAAGATTCTTCTCTTGGGTTATACACATCTTTAGTTATACAGATCTTTAATTATATAGGTGCTTATGTCGTCTTCCTTGTTAAAAACAGCTTTTAAGATTAAGATATTGTTAACTGTCGGCAGTTGAAGAAGAAGCCTTTCCGCTCCTGAATCGGTTGAGAGAGAGAGAGAGAGAGAGAGAGAGAGAGCCATGAGCTTTTTAGTGGGGGAGAAGAACGCAAGCATTAATTGATATCTATGGAGCCGCTTCAATGCCACTTGAATCTCTATCATCATAAGTAACGGTTTTTGGGAGGTTAATGAATAGAAGGGCTTGAAGCTTTAACGAGTATAAGGTTTTGATAAAAAGAAATATAACTATAGGAATTTAATTCAAAATCATTAGAAACCTTAAGGATTGCCAAATTAATTAGCCCAAGATATAATGATCATAATCAAAACTGTCACGCATTAGAGACCTTGTCTGTGCGTACGCGTGGCTTTACTAGTTGAGCTACAATAAAGCTGCTAACTTATTATGCAAAATTAAATATATATTTATATAATATTTTTTATGCAAACAAGTATATATATACATATATATTATTAAAAACTAAATATAAACTATATGATAATTTTAATATGACAAAATAGTTTTTAAATATTTGTTTTACTATTTATTTTATAATATTTTATTTTTAAAAAATATTTTTAATATAATATTAATTTTCAATGACACTAATTTTAAATCATAAATAATTTTTTCATAAGTATATTTTTTAAATTTTATTTTTTAATTAACATTGATAAAATGTATAATTTAATTACATATGTATTGTATTATATTATCTATATATGTTCTATAAATTTGATGAACATTATTTATAATTAGTAAAAAATATTGTTATTCAAAAAATAGCTACTATAATAAAATCTAATAAATTATTCTATATAGAAAAATTAAATGATTTGAATATATTATGATAAACAACATTCTTCTACTTATATATGTATCTTATAATTTATTTTCCTAAAATCCTTTGTATATACCATTTGTTTTTGTGTTGAAGACTAAAATTAATCTATATTATGGGTATTAATTACATCATGATTAAATTTTATTATTTAATGATTGAAATTCAAAATTTATTTCACCATTAGTTTTATTTATAATCATAAATTGAAATGTTCATATAAATTTATTTTTTGATTTTAAATTTCTATCATAGATTATTTCTTTTAATATATTATACATATAATAGAATTATTTCTTTCTTATATCAGTTTGTATAAGAAAGAGCGATTGTTGCCCCCTCGTGACAGGCATCGTCGACCTGCCGCCTGCCTCTGCACTGCCCTTAAAGCCAATGTCTTAGGTATCGCCGTTGACATTTCCCATAGGTTGGGCCTGATTCCCAACATCTGTGGCAGTAGCGTCCCCAGGGGCTTTCAGTGTGCTTAATTATTCAACAGATATATATGTATCATCAATGTCTCCAATCATCATCAAGTTCCATAGTTCTTGGTGACAAATAAATTATATCAATAGAAAGTTTATAGTGATCTATGATTCCCCTTTCTACGAACAAATATATTTTTTTGCCATTTTTGATTGCTAAAGGTATTAATGATTACACCAAGGAAGTTGCTTAGCTTTTTGAATGATAATTAAATTAACCAGCGGACCCCAGGAAATTGAATGTACAATAAAGGACCAAAGTTCTAATTTACGCATGGCTGTTATTGAACAGAGGAGTTTCTCTTTGCTAGTAAAATAATTATCAATTATTAATATTAATACTGAAATATAAAATGTATGAGAAGCCGTGACAAATACTAACAGGGTTTCCCCAGGTCTTTCGATCTGCAATATTTTTTAATCAAGCAAACTTTTCATCGATTCTATTTCCACCTAAGCGCAATCATAATCACAACCACCATCTTCTCCTTCCTCAGGAAATCAGCCAAGTTGCCCTATGAATGCCCTTAAAGTTAGGTGTCTGCGCCAATGTGTTGGATCTCGTCAGCGTCCACCTCGGCCAGCAGTCGAAGACCCATTACTGTTATTTTAGTTCTAAATATAAGACTCTAATCCACTTTGTCTCTTGTATTTATCTATTTTTTTTCCAAAGTAGTCTTTGTAATAATGGTAGTTCTAGTCAATACACTTGATTAACAAAAATATTTTAGGAAAGACAACACATATTTATTACAAATAACTAACTTATTTAGTTTTTTTAATCTACTCAAATTATTCAACTAACTTTTATATTAAGGACCGGAAGTAGTATTAATTGATATTGTTGTATGTGTATATATGAGTGTGCGTCCAGTTCCTCCAACGCCATCATCTTTTCTTCTTCTTTAACTTCTTACATCCTTAAGAATGGGTAATTGTTGACACCTCTAGTCCATCACAGCAACTCATGACCCCATGTGTGTGTACATCCATCTTTATACCCATGCGTTCTTCTATTAAGGTGATTTCTAGTAGTGGTGCTCACGGGACGGGATAGGACCGGGACCGGCCCGTCCCCGTCCCCGTCCCAGTCTCGTCCTGGTGAACAAGAACGGGACAAGACTTTTATCTCGTATCCCGTGTCTGTCCCGTCTTTTTTGTTTTTTGATAATACCGTTTGCTTTGGTGGTTCACCATGTCACATTAAAGCCCAACATCAAATTTAACGCTTAATACCCAACGGGCTGCTCATACAGCTTTTATCATTTTGACGGGAATAGTTAAAATATATTACTGATTGAAAACAAACCAACCCAAATTATTTGATTTGATAGAAAGCAGTCAGGGAGCCGTGATCAACTGGTTCTCAACATTTCCTCCCTGGTTCTTAGTCAACGCGGCAGCATTTCAAGTGAAAATGCCTGGTTTTTTTCTAGCCATTCACACGAAAGATGAATGAAGGCAACGGAAAAGTTCCGGTCATTAAACAGACTTCTTTTCTGGGAAGGTTTTGGACAAGAACGATCATTAAGAATACAAGCAATCAAATGGTCAAAAACTAAGACTGTAGTCAGACAAAGTTAGTCAAGAATTCAGTAATGATAATATCTGATGCTACCATCTCGATCGTGCAGCTATGATACTCCGAATCCCGCCATCAAACGGCTTCCGGCGTTCTGGCATCGTTGGACCCCTTGGCGGTAGCCGGTCCGATCTCTCTACCTCTCAGCGATTCCTTCGACATTCCTTTGCCGCCTTCACATTCCAACCATGCCACCTGCTTTTTTACCCTTCCATCTTTCCTTTCTTTATTACACCACCACTTCCATCCTGTTTTGGACATCAAACATCAAAAAAGCAGCAGCAGACTCGAAGAAGAAGGAAAATTTCAAGAAGGAAGAGAGACCGGAAGTGAGGCCGAGACCAGAGGGAGATTGCGGGAGGGAGACCAGACTTGCGACTGTGGGCACGAGCTAGCGTCTACAGACAGTGAAGACAGAAGCTGGAGATGGAAGGAAAGCAGGAGGAAGACCAGAGGAAGATCGATCGAGCGAGAGGCCGAGACCAGAGGGAGATCTGCAAGAGACGTAATCAGAGCTGATGGGGCGTCGCGGGCAAGGAAACTAGTAACAGAGAAAGTGTCGTCTGAACTCTGAAGGCAAGGGCACCGAAAGCTGTAAGAAAAATTGGAGAATGGATCGAAAACATACCGGGTCGGATCTCGGGTCGGGTCGGTCGGATCTCCTTAGCTCACGCTTAAGCTAGACTATAAAAGTCTAAGCTTTTAAGCGCACAGCAGAGCACCACTTTTGCAAGAAAGAAAATAAGAGAGAGAGAGAGATAGTAGGAAAGCTCTACTACTGGAGTGATTTGAACTGATGGGGGAAGCCTCTATTTATAGCTTTTGTCAGGGATATTTTGGGTAGCATAAAAGTATCCACTAAGCCCATCAGATAAAATCCGAGATAAGATATAATATATTCTTATCTCATAATATCATGATATTTGAATTTAAATCTAGAATCAATCACAATTAATTCTAAATATATATACTTAATATATATTTAATCTACACAATATAAATTAATTAATTTAATATAAATTAATTAGATTTATATCGTAACCGATTGGATATGATTTAGGGTGTTTGACCAAGTCAAACATATCACAATATCGCTTGGATATTTGACTGATATATTCTCTTTATACCCGGTCAAATAATCCGGCCCATCAAGGGCGGATCCAAGCCCAAAAATCTAACATCTCCCACTCGCACTTGATGGGCTGCCCATCGTGTGATAGCTAAATCTTTCATTGCTTCATACTAGGTGTCTGCCGTGACTGCGTGGGCATGACGTCATCGATTCAGGCGTCTGTGCACTAGGAATCCTTTATGCAGGACCAGCACACAAGAACACCCTTGGTGTACCTGCAAATTGTACGCTTGTTGCCTCGAATGCCCTAGTTTTATCCATACACTTTACTTGTGGCATATCTAATCCCTCTCGAGTTATTTTGTTTACTCAGATTGCCTTTTTATACGTATGGTATCCACACTTGTTTAGTTGTTTTGTTCAACCTGCAAGGGACATGTCACAGACACCAACGTAGATGTGTATTTCAGGATAAATCTTCCTTCTGTCTATTCATCATTTAGATTTGGCATAGTCGCTTTCTCAGTCTTGACCCGTTAGATCGCATCATTCTTGACCATGGGGTTTAGGCTAGAGTAGCTGCCACTAAACCAAAACCTTGTGATGTTGTCTAAGTCTTAAGGGCATTATGAAAGGTTTATTTCCTTTCTGGGACTCACACCGTAATGGATCAGGGATCTTCCATCTACGTCCCTTGTTGCGGATTTGAGTGAGTTCATGCAGTATGAATTGCATGTTACGGTGCTCAATCCACCAAGTGGAGTATGTCGCTTTTGGTTTTAATAGCACCATACAGACTTAAGTTCCAAATGCACTCCAACATTTGAACCAGGAGCTCTTTAATCACAACTATATATGACGTCTCACTAGTAAAGAGTTCCTTGTCTGGCTACAGGTCTCATGGATGACACATTATCCATGATTCGGCCCAAACTTTTATGGGTCTCATCTCAGTCTAGCTGAGGTGACATTTGTGCAGTGATTCTTCTCTACCATCTCATGGTGATCATCTGCTGTCAAACCTTCTATATCCCATGAGAACATAGCGAGGCGGTTGCTCGTGTGAGTGAGCCAACCTTGTGACCTGTACGACATAATTGTATTGCATACCTTGTGCCTATGCATGTACAAATATACAAGAAAAATTTCTTTGAACTGGATAAAATGCATTGAATTACTAAGTAAGAGGAAAAGGTTCAGTACAACATGCCTTGTGCCTGCGTATTTGAACAAAAGGATCAAAAAGAAAAAGGAGTTCAATATATCATGCTCTACGCATGCCCAAGGCCTTTACATGCTTAACGAAAGGATCTCTAGCTATAGGCTTGGTTAGGGGATCTGCCAACATCTTATGAGTGGACAAGTATTGAACTGTCACTTGTTTCTTAGCGATCATATCCCTTACAAAGTGATACTTTATGTCTATATGCTTAGTACGATTGTGGTACTTAGGGTCCTTTGCATAGGCTATTGCTGCTTGACTATCGCAGTGAATCAGAGTTGGTCCCTCACTCCCACCATGGATTCCCAATCGTACTAAGAACTTTTGAGCCACACAGCTTCTTGGACAGCTGCAGAACAAGCTACATATTCTGCTTCCATGGATGAAAGAGACACACACGTTTGTTTCTTGCTGCTCCAGGAGATTGCTCCGTTATTCAGTAGGAAAGCATAGCCTGACGTCGAGTGTCGCTCGTCCAGGTCTCCTGCCCAATCAGCATCGGAATAACCCTCGCACGAAGGCCATTTCCTTGATAGCATAGCTCATAGTCCATGGTTCCTTTTAGATATCTCATAATCCTCTTTATAGCTTCCCAGTGTTTGACTCCTGGATTGGAATGGAATCGACTCACAAGTCCGACTGCGAAGCATATGTCTGGCCTGGTACACAACATGGCATACATTAGGCTGCCAACGGCACTTGAGTATGGGACTCTCTTCATGCGTTCTATATCGCATTGTTTTGTAGGGCGCATTTCCTCACTTAGGTTATGTCCCTTAACCACAAGGGTATCCATAGGCTTGCAGTCTCTCATATTGAAACGCTCAAGAATCTTTGCTATGTATGCCTTTTGTGACAATGACAGCAATTTTCTAGAACGATCTCTTCTTATCTTAACACCTAAGATATATTCTGCTTCGCCCATGTCTTTCATCTCGAAGTTCAAGGATAACCACTCTTTGATCATCTTTATTAGTTTAAGATTGGTACCAGCCAGTAGTATGTCATCGACATAGAGGGATAGAATGACAAAGTTGTCTCCAAACCACTTGATATAAACACAGTGATCTTCCTCGATCATTTCAAAGTCATAGGAGCTTATAGCTTTGTGGAACCTTAAGTACCACTGCCTAGATGATTGCTTGAGTCCATAAATGGATCTCAAGAGTTTACAAACCTTTTGTTCGTTCCCTTTCTGTATGAAGCCCTCAGGCTGTTCCATATAGATTTCCTCATCTAGTTCTCCATTCAAGAAGGCGGTTTTTACATCCATCTGATGTAACTCTAAGTCTAAACTTGCTACTAAAGCCAGTATCAGTCGTATCGAGTTGAAACGTACAACAGGTGAGAAGGTGTCTGCGTAATCCACTCCTTCCCGTTGTGTATACCCTTTGGCAACTAACCTTGCTTTGGGTTTATCAATTGATCCATCAGCCTTACGTTTGTACTTGAGAACCCACTTGCTCCCAATTGCCTTTCGGCCAGGTGGTAGATCAACTAATTCCCATACTTGGTTGGATTCCATGGAATCCATTTCCTCTTGTAAGGCCTTCTGCCATTTTTCTTTAGCAGGTCCTGTTAGTGCTTCTTTAACACTTACGGGGTCTTCTTCATCGTGTTCTGGACTAACGATGAAGGTTGCTCCTTCAATTGAGAAGCGTCTCTTAGGAGTTTTGTCTCTGTTACTTCTCCTAAGTGGGGTTGTTGTAGGACTTACTTCCTGTGACTGGGTTAAACCTTGTTGTGAAAATGGCTCAACCCTCCCACTCGGATCAGTAGACTGAGGAACACTTTGTTGTACCTCATTGCCATCATCCTCATAAAGACGGCTTGTTCGATCAATACTCCCTCTGCTAGGATATTCGGTTTCTATGAATGTTGCGTCCCTTGACTCTATCTCAGTCACTGAGCCGTCATCATTTTCACCAATGAAGACATAGCCCTTAGAGTTCTCAGAGTATCTTATGAAGATACACTTTTTGCCCCTTGGTTCTAGCTTGTCATATTTATGGGAAGAATCACGAATATAGGCCGCTGACCCCCATGGTCTTAGGATGCTTAGATCCGGTTTGCGGTTTGTCCATGATTCATAAGGGGTTGTAGTGACTGATTTAGAAGGCACTCGGTTAAGTATGAATGTGGCAGTTAAAAGAGCATCTCCCCAATATGAGGTTGGAAGCTCAGCTTGTGCCATCATTGATCTAACCATATCGAGGAGAGTTCTATTTCTCCTTTCAGCAACTCCGTTCTGTTGAGGAGTGCCAGGGATTGTTAGTTGCCTAACAATACCCCTTTCTTCACAGAGCTCCTTGAACTGATCAGAGAGGTATTCTCGGCCTCGGTCAGTTCTTAAGGCTTTGATTCTTGAACCTAGCTGATTTTCCACTAGATTGAGATATTTTCTAAAGCACTCTAATGCCTCAATTTGTGGGAAATCAGGTAAGTATAGCCATATCGGGAAGAATCATCGATGAAGGTAATAAAATACCATGCTCCATGACGTGCCCTAACACTCATTGGTCCGCAAATATCAGAGTGTACCAACTCAAGAGGATGGTTAGCCCTGGTTGCCTTTCTGAAAGGCTTCCTTGTGCTCTTGCCAGCAAGGCAATGTTCACACAGAGACATTTCCTTTTTGGACACGTTTCCTAGCAAACCCTCTTTTGCCAGTTTGGTCATGCGTTCTTGACCAATATGTCCTAATCTAGCGTGCCATATATCGTAATTGACATCGGAAGAAAGCGCATAGCAAGAACTAGAAAAATTATCATTGAAATTTTCTAAAACAAAGAAACCATCCGAAACATAACCAGAAACTGAAAAATTGGTCCCATACGAAATGTCTACTATGAAATCATGAAAAAAGACATTGAAATGAAATCTAACTAAGGAAATAACAGACACAAGATTTCGTCGGATTTCCGGAGCGTAGAGGACATTTTGCAGGACTAGGGTTTTTCCTCCATGCAGGGTCAGCTCACAAGTACCGATCCCTTTGACTTCTACTCTCGCGTTGTTCCCAACATAAAGCCATCTGCTTCTTGCTGGTAACCGACGAAATTCTGTGAAGTTCCCACGATCCTTGCTCACGTGGTCTGTGGCCCCTGAGTCTATAACCCAAACAGGATTAGTTTCAGCAATAAACGCAGTGCTAGAAACATAAGAGAAATGTATTGAATCTGAATCCAATACCTTTTTCTGCTCAGGGCAGTCCTTGGCATAATGCCCCTTTTGTTGGCAAGCATAGCATTTGATGGTTGCTATGTTCCGCTTCTTTGCAGGTTTCTTGCCTTTCTTGAAGGAACTCTTTCCTTTCTTCACTTTAGGGCCGCCTTTCTTATTTTGAGAGCCTTTGTTTCTCTTGGACTGGTTTTGGGAGGTTGCCCCTCCCTTTCCTTCAGTTAAATATGCCTTACTGACAGGCTTCACAGTTTCCATCCGATCATCCTCCAATTGGAGGTGGCGAGCTACATCAGCAAAGGTTTTTATACTCTCATTATGAGTAATGGTGTGCTTCATGGTATCCCAACTTGCTGGGAGAGATCTCATGACAGCTTGAATCTGTTGCTCATCAGATAAGGCGCCTCCGGCTTCCTTAAGCTCCCTGATTAAGTTCTGCATTGCCCTTAGGTGATGCCTTATGGGAGTGTTAGGACCCAGCTTGAAATTATCAAGTTTGACGGTGAGTCTCCTAAGCCTCGCAGCAGAGGTACCGTCAAATTCGGATTTCAGTGCTGCCCACATGGCAGAGGCTGAAGGGTGTGTTTCGAATTGCACCAACACATCGTCAGTCATGGCACTCAGCATGGTAATTCTGGCGATAGTGTCCCCTCTTTTCCAGGCCGCGTAGCCGTCCTGGTCCCTTCGCGATGCATTCGCCTCAGGCTCTGGAAGAAAAGTAGTCAACACATCAGTGACTTCTTGTTCTTCGAGGACATACGATATCTTACGACGCCACATGCTGTAATTGTCTCTGTTCAGCTTGTCACCTCCTACGAGGTCAGCTATAATGGACTTGATTCCTCTTTGAGACATCGTGCTATCACATAGACAACAATGCATTTTAGTACGGTATGCAATACACACTTTATTCAAGTAGGTCATAGGTCGTCCGGATAAGAGTTTCACCATTTTCATGATCAGGAGACAACTAGGTTGGCTCCCATCCCATTACTCCTGGTTAGTCTCTTACCTTTCTTATCTCTGACTTTCCTTGAACATATCCCTAATTGGAGTTTTCCTCCTGAAACTCCCACTCAAATAAAGCATTTGAAATATAAAAAAAACTTTATTTATTGAAGCATAAATGTTTACAAAAAAATTTGGATAATTCCAAAAAAAGTCTCAAGAGTAAACATTAAAAAAAAAAAAAAAAAATAAATGTGAACAAAAACTCATTCGTTCATGATATATTTTATCATTGGTTCTCTCAAACCCTCTTTAACATCTTTCCAGCATCTACAGAGACTTTGTTTAAAAAATGCTTCAGTAAATATGTGTCCCCTCCTCGCCAGTTCCTCTCGGTATTGGATTGCAATATTTGAGAAAAAGAGTGCGTCTTGCTCATTGACAATTTGTTTAGCATAATAAGTCAATTTTGAAAAGAGGCACTTTTGATGCTTGTATTCATCAGCATGCTTTTCTGCTATCTGTTCTATTAAATTTATGTCCTTGGGTCTGCAGACTTCTTCCTCTTGTTGGTCAGGAACACATTTCCTTTTACCACTGCTCCCCTCAGGTACATTAGAGTTTACTTGTGATTGAGGTGCTTTTCTTTTATTTGTACTTTCGGCAGCATAATAATTTGAAGATTTCGAATCATCAGAAAGAGGAGAATAAGTTGGATATTTTCCAAAAGAGGAGTTAGAATTTGAGTTTGAGTTGGCCATTTCCTAAACCTAAAAAGAACAAGTTAAGAAAAATAAAAAATAAATATTCAAAAACATTTATTTGCTATTTTTCGTACCCAAAAAGTCATAAAAAATCAGCACATAATATATTAATTCATAGCTCATGATTTTAGAAATATTTCAGGTCAAACAGGGCTCAAAAATAGCCCCTCACGCGCCCTCACGCGCCCCAATAAGCAAAAAAAAAATTTTTTAAGGGCTAGGTTCGCCCACTGTCGGGATCAGCGCGTGTATGCTTTCCGGCCTCTCGCCGTCACCTGACCTATTCCATCTGATTCCTCACGTCTCAAGGAGTCTATATATGTGCTTTTTATGACCAAAGGGTCCCTAGGTGGACCCCACGCGCCCACATGGCGCGTCCAAAAAAAATTTAAAAAAAACTCTTTTTTTTTTATTTCAAAAAAATTTTTTTAATAATTTTTTTTTTAAATTTCGGTCGGGTCGGTCTACCGACCCGACTTCCAGGGGGATCCGGGTCCACGGACCCGAAACGCAGCGTTTCACTTTAAGTGAAACGCTGCGTCCTGGCCAGCCCAAAACGACGCCGTTTTGGGCTGGTCAGGTCGTCCCTGACCTCCAGCCGGGTCGCCCCAGATCCGGCTGGAGCTCCGGCGGGTCCGTCGCGACCCGCCATTTTCGAACCGCCGTATCTTCCTCCTCCGAGCTCCGTTTTATGCATTTTAGGTGTCTATGGACTCGTATTTTCGTGCTCTACAACTCTATGGGTTTATTTTCTTTAAAAAACATCAATTTTAAAGACCCAAAAAATGGTTCGAACGGCCGACGTTGGAAGCTTCAGAAAGTAGACTTCGATCACGTTTTTAAGCCTTACGGAATAACAGGTAATGTTTTCGAACTTCACTTATATAAACGGAGTGTGTATGTGAATTTAAAACACAAGCATATAGAGTTCGAATTGCATACGGCATATTCACGATGCAGCGGAAAAAAAATGAGCGTGTAATATATATATGCACACATATATTGAGAGCCTCAAGAACATCTCGGCTCTGATGCCAATGTAAGAAAAATTGGAGAATGGATCGAAAACATACCGGGTCGGATCTCGGGTCGGGTCGGTCGGATCTCTTAGCTCACGCTTAAGCTAGACTATAAAAGTCTAAGCTTTTAAGTGCACAGCAGAGCACCACTTTTGCAAGAAAGAAAATAAGAGAGAGAGAGAGAGATAGTAGGAAAGCTCTACTACTGGAGTGATTTGAACTGATGGGGGAAGCCTCTATTTATAGCTTTTGTCAGGGATATTTTGGGTAGCATAAAAATATCCACTGAGCCCATCAGATAAAATCGAGATAAGATATAATATATTCTTATCTCATAATATCATGATATTTGAATTTAAATCTAGAATCAATCACAATTAATTCTAAATATATATACTTAATATATATTTAATCTACACAATATAAATTAATTAGATTTATATCGTAACCGATTGGATATGATTCAGGGTGTTTGACCAAGTCAAACATATCACAATATCGCTTGGATATTTGACTGATATATTCTCTTTATACCCGGTCAAATAATCCGGCCCATCAAGGGCGGATCCAAGCCCAAAAATCTAACAAAAGCAATTTAGGAAAATAGGGCAAAGGAGCTCAATTTGTCACAAATATTTGTATTTTTTTTAATTATATACTCTAGGACAGGACAACTCCATCCTGTGTCCTATCCCATCCTAGGGTATATTCTGTCCCGTCCCGGAATTGTCCTGTTCCAGAAATTTTTTGTCCCGTCCCATCCCAAAGTTATTGGAATCGGGACAGGACAATTTGAACACCCCTAATTTTAAATACTAGGCTATGACATAATTTCGTGACTTGCTTGATATTACTTGCTTAGATGATTGACAAATATTCATTCCTTGTCCATATTCTCTGTCTACCATAAATCATTTAGAAGAAAATGTCAAAATCAAAACGCAACAATATTCAGCATGTACAGTACAAACCAACCAAACAGCTCAAAACATTTTTAAACAATCAAAAATAAAAAATAAAAAAACTACTAGCCTTGATAAGAATCCCGAAATGAGCCACAAACCAGCTAGTAACACAAGAGCTCTCATAAATGTACCAATGCGCAGATTAGATCGACTAGCAGAAAAACAATACAATAACCAACCACATTTCAAACCCATTTCAATGGAATAAAAAGGAAAAAAAGGGGCAAATGAATGAGTGGCTTAAAACTTACAACACAAAAATATGGAGAAAGATGATCATAGAAGTTAACGATAGAGAACAAAAGGTGAGCCATAAATCTTCCCTAGAAAAAAAGACACTAAACTCCATCGACACATTCTTCTGTTTATTTATATAAAATGCTATAACCTTAAGTGACAATTTTATACTACAGAACTGCCATGCATTTCTTTTTTTTTTTTTAAATATATTTTTTATATATTTATATGCATAAGGGGCACTAGCCCCTTTTACAAAATATATTTCTTAAAAACTTAAAAAAAACTAAAATCACAACGTATAAAAAATAAAACTAAAAAAACACAAAATAAAAGTTAAAAAAAAAAACTCCCAGTGGTTGGATATTCAACATTCGCGCCACTTTGCCAGTCTAAGAGGGAAGTGAATGGTTCAAAAGTGCTTTACATGATAGTTGTATTTTAAAACCATCACATTTTGTTTTGTAGAAATTTAAATTAGTTTCTTTACAGCAAAAGGTGATGATGCTGAAAGAAACCGTCACATATTTTTAAACACTATCTTTGTATTTAAGTGTTACGCGTTGAGCAACATATATTTGAAAATCTATAGTAGTGATTTACATGGTTTTTATCCTCTTTATGCAAAGTCTAATGTCTCTAAATTTTTTCTGTTATTTCAAAAGCATGTTGAAAATTTGTTTAATACCAAGATAAAATTTATACAATATGATAATGAAGGTGGACAACAAGTATAACATCTTGATTTTTAATCAAGGATTTAGATTTGTTTAGGTTTAAATTAATCAAGATCCCGAGGTGTTTAAAGGGATGTTCGAAGAGTGGGAATTGATCCAAAGTTAGATTAAGGTTGGCAAATTTTTTATTTGTAATTAATATGTAGAAAATTGGTGGCACTTTTTTAAAAGAATACCATTATCATTTAATGATCAAAGTCTCATGCGCATAGATAAAGATAACCCGATAAATAGGAGTATTATTCGAAAAAAAATTTATCATTGAAGACAGTAGGGAATGACAGAACCAAATCAAAATCATCAAATAGACTTTATATTTAGGACTAGAATTTTCTCAAAAAATAGATAGATATGAATAAGTACTACTTTTCTCATAAATTCTAACTCGCTTAATTAAAATAAAATTAAAAAGTACCACATCCAAAATAAAATTTAGAAAAATAAGGGTGTATTTCTTTGCTAACACGCGGTTAATATTCCATTCGATAATTTGGTCTATATTCCTCGACAACCGGTAAAGACAATAAATGGAGAGAGAAAGGCAGAACAAAGTTGGAAATAATGTAACTTAACAGCATTGTCAATTATTATTGAGATGGACTGTGAGCAAGGGGCATCATAAAAAGAAGGCTTGTATTTAAATAAGAAGGGACAAAGAGGTATATAGGAAGAAATTGTATTACTATAGGTTGTCAATCTAATTAAAAAGAAAAGAGAAAAAAGACTAAAAAATATCTATGATATTTTACACTTTCTCAAATAAAAAATAAGAAAAAACGTGGGCCGTTTGAGTCCGTACAAAGATTGCTCGGCAGCCAATTTAAGGAATATATGCTATAGAAACAATCTTTATTGTAACATTGTTATTAAATATAAGAAATAAATTATTTTTATCTAAAATTTTAAACTTATCTTTTCACTTTTATTTGTATTAAACATATGCCACTTATTATCTCACTGTAATAAATTTTCACTTATTATCTCTCATATACTCTCTTTACAAACAATAGTATAATTGAAAAAATATGTATGTAATTTACGTATTTATTGCTTTTAGTTAAATTTAATTAGCATTTTTTAACTGCATAATTTTGGTAGTTATTTCTTATAAGGGACCGAAGGAGTAAGTCATGGGGACGAAATAAATCTGCACTTTGGAGTCTGCTAATCAATCCATCAATAAGTGATTGATTAATAGTCATACAAATATTTGTGGATTTTCCCCTAATTTCCCCTCATTATTAGAACTTCATTAACAGAAATCTCATTGTTAATTTTCAATTTTCTTCTTTTTATTAAGTAGGCTAAGCTTCTACTGGGAGCCTAATGCGTACCCTACTTAAACCCCAACCTATTTAGTAAATAGGCCTAGCTTAGAAACATGTCTATTTTGAGGATTATTTAGTCAAACGAGCCATACGTATTTTCACAAGGCCTGGCACCTGCTCATTTAGTTTTTTTTTTTAAATTTGCTATATTATATATAATATAATCCATATCAATTTTATAAATTATTTATAAAATTTTATTAAAAAAAAAAGTTTCAGATAACAACATCCATACATATGATCAACACTTTCATTCATCAATCGTTCACCTCGATCTCTGTTGTTTTTCATCGCTCAAGGTGATCGACAATAATAACTCACTCTCTCTTCCCTAATTTTTTGTTGTTCACTAAAATATAACAATTGTTGTAAGTTTATTTTAGTGATACCTAAATAAATATTATAATCTCAATGAGAAGTTGCCACAGATTCTGTGAGGAAATCAAATGAGGTAAAATCTAGTTTTATATGCCACTTGTTGTGCTTGGTTGATTTAAAAAATATATCTCTCTAGGCAAAAAATGAGTGATTTTTCTTATTCCTACTCGTTAAGACAACTGTTGTCACTGTGCACTATTTTCATTTCCTCACTAAACTTTTATATTGCATGCAAGTGTGAATGGATTTTAGGTTTTAAAGATATAACATTGGCAAATAGGTTTGAAGGGTTATATATAAAATTGGAGGCACAAGCTTTTTAAGTAGAGATTTGAAAAGGCCTCATGCCTTGGTGAGCCCTTTGAAGGCTCACTTAAGCCTAAAAAACTCTATATATAAGCTCAAGCCCAAATTCAAGTTTTAAATATCTGTTACAGATCCAAACATATTTAGTCAGTGGTACATATTTAGCATCAAATTTAAGATGCTAGGTGGTCTTGGCAGAGCTCAATCCCTTAATCGTGTGATTTGATTGGCATTTCTACCATGAAATGCACCTTGAAACATGTGGAACACTGGTTTGATGTTGGTTTGGAGATTTTAGGTTGTTTGAGTGGGCTTTTAACCCAATCAACTTCTGAGAAGAAAGTCAGATGCATTGATAAGCTAAGCGTCTGTTTCGATCTCCATTTTGAGAGGAAAATGTGCATGGGAAATTGTAAAGCTGACAAGCCTTTGTCGTGGGGGCTAAATCAAACAAAAACTAAACTAAATGCACTATATCGGCACTAACCTAGGTGTCGGTCTCTTAAGGGGAACCGATTACACTACTAAACAATTAGGTTAGATTACTATTTAACCAAAATGGGTGTGAAATGGAGTAGATACTACTAGACTTAACTAAGCTAAAGCTATCTAATATTTGTGATTTTATCTTTTTAACAACAGAATGGAAGATAATGGCAATGGATGAGGTGTACTCTCCTTGATGAATGACTCATTACTCTTCCTAGTCCACTAAAGATTGGTTCATTTGTACCTAACTAGACTAACACCACTTAATTGACCCAACCAAGTGAATGTTATAGACCTGGCTTGACTTTAAACTCACAAGGATCAAGAACTATGTAATTCACACCATTGATCCAACAATGAGCACCCTAGCATTGTCATTGGATTTTCTCCACAATCTCAGCGTACTACTGACCCAGCAAGTAAATAGAAATTGAGAATAATGTAGGTGCAATGTCAAATACCACATTCAAGAACTAAGTCAAATACCACATTCAAGAACTAAGAGTCAAATGAATCACAATCACATAACATGTCATAATGTAAGAAACACGAATCCAAGGCAGGTATCAATCTCCTGATTATACAGACCAGTAATAATCCTCACTAAACACATCAATCTATGTCCTAGTACCATAGAAACTCAAATCGACATATACAAGAGAGTGGAAACCAAAATAGATACAAATGAACTTCCCTATCAGCTCAGGAGGAACTCAGATAGCTTCGTCAGACATCAAAGAGTGTGGAGATCACGAACTCATAGCTGGAAGGTAGCTGCACCGAGCTCCGTGCCTTCTGTCAGCCATCAAATTGCAATATGAAAGTGAGGATGCATCAGACTTGGGGGAATGCGGAAGATGATCGGTGGAAGTAGTGGAATCTGGTCAGAAATGGTGATGAAGAGACGGATTCAACCGGAAAGGTGGAGGAGTGGAGGAGAGGTGACAAAGAGACCAAATCTAGTTCCAAACCAAGGAGAAGAAGACGATGAAGTTAGTGGTGATGGTGGGTTAGAATGGAGATGGAAAGTGATGACTCGAATCGATGGAAGTGAAGAAATGGAGGGATAGAGGTGTGATCACCGTCAAGCCCTGGTCCTTCATTCTATCTTCTACTGTCGCTGGTCCTCTCCCTCTCGCCTCTGTCAATTCTCATGTTTTTAGCCCCTGAAGACAATGATGATGAGTTGAATTTTTAGGGCAGGTAGTAAAATGCACCATTTTACAACCTGACCCTCTTTTATATATATTTCTTTCTTCTTCTTTTTTTTTTTCTTTCTTCTTCTTTTTTTTTAATTTTTAATTCTTCCAAAAATCTAAATTTAAAATTGAAAGATAAGTAGCATTAATTGTCCTTAAAGATCAATTAGTCACAATTATGACAAATTTGCCCCTATTATGCACTAATTCAAGGTAAAGCACTCTAATATGAATTATACTCAAATAATGCAATTAAACACCAATAATAATGACAAAAACCCACCAAAAATATTTGAAAATGCATGTAAAACATAGGTTTGACAAAAACGCAAGTTCAAGAATTATTGGGAGAGAAAAGGTTGTTTGGGTTGGCTTCTTTCTCGTCTAGGTTTTGCAGTAAAAGCTCAGCACAGTGAGAAGCTAGAAATTACTACCCAGCTTGTTTGGCACACGCGTTTCAAGGCCAATAAGCAGCTTATAAGCCAGAAAAGCTCGATTGTAAATTTTGATGCCGTTTGGTTGAGCAATTGGGCAATCTGGCTTTTGTATGAAAAGCTACAATAAGCTATAAGCTAAAATTAATAGCTTATGACTTATATTAAACTTTTGAAATATGGAGAAAGAAAAAGTTAAGAAATTTATTACCTCTTTTGGTTCTTATTATGAGCCTCAAATAACTAATTTGTAGAATAATAAAAAATCAGTTAAAATTAGTTGAAAGTAATGAATAAGTTATAAATATACTTTTATTTTTAAATATGCTTCTAAGAATATACTTTTATTTTTTCATGTTTCATTTTATATTTAAAATATTTTTTATGACTTCTTCATATTAAATTACTTTAATTTCATTGTATTATGTGAAATTATGTTTTTAATCATGTTTCATTATTTATTAAAACTCATATCTATTTTGGTCATTTTATAACCAAACTTACTTTTACTCAACTATAATCCAAACAACCTTTTACCAATCTCACTTTTGCAAACTAGCTTTTCTGAACTCCAATCCAAACACAATTCAGCTTATCTAATTTTGCTTTTACCCAATTTCACTTCTCTATAAGCTACTTTTTCAATCGCTGATCCAAACGGATCCTACGTTGAGTGGTGGAAAAGCCCATCCACAATTACCATTCTCTCTCTTCTCCACTACACAGCATTTAAGGCTCTCTTTTTTACCCTTCTCTCTCTTCTCCTCCTAGCTTATGCAGCAAAAGAGAGAATAAAATGATTTTAACAAGGAGTTCCTACTTTGTGCACCCATGGCTCTTTGTATTTTTATAAATTTAATTTTAAAATTATATAAAATTTCATTTAAATTCATATTCATTCATTAAATATATTTAATTAACTAAAATGAATTTTCAAAATTTTCCCATTAATAAATTTTGTGTGTTGACTCTTTTTATTTTAATTTATTATTTTTCTTAAATTTATCAAATTCTACATATGAGATATATGTCGTTCTCTCTCTGTGCTTCTTGATTTGCCTTGGGCCTCGATTGCTCTGGGAGTTTGATTTCTGTCTTTGCTCTGCTTGTGTGTTATAGATTCAGATTTCCCATGAATTTGATTAATGTGATTGCAAATTCATTTGGGGCAAGGCAAACCACACCAGATCAAGCATTGATTTATCAGTTTATTTACTAAGTAGTGTGCTTTTAGTTATGCCCCAAAACAAAATTTGTGGTTTGATTAACTCAGCAACCTGAATGGATCAGCAACACGTTGCAATTATGCTTTAGTCATGTTCCCATTGCGAATGTACATAGTTCAAGGTTGCTTCCTGAAGCTAGAGAAGCTACAAAATGTCGTTAATCTCACCCTGGACTGTTAAATGAGTTGCTTGTGGCAAAGCGCATTGTAATAAATACTGAGGGGAATGAGTATATGCATGTAAGGGGAAAAAAGGGAGGAAAATACACTGCATTTCATCACTTCCATGGATCCTCTTACTAGGATTTTTTGCTGCTTATTTCATCCTCCCTTTACTTTCCAATTATTAATTTTTGAACATATCAGACATGCCTGATTAACATAACCTGTTTTTATGTTTAGCTGGCTTCCAATTTAAAGTTCTGAGCTTATTGAGAACAATACTAAAAGTCATCATTTTTGTTTTATTTCTATTCCCTTTTTCGTTGTCCTTCTCATAAAGCTTTCATTTGATTGGAAATCTTTCTTGCGAGGTAGCAGATTTTTGAGGAGGAAAAGAAGGAAGAGGAGGCGAAAGAAAAGATGCGATGCTACTAATATTTCATAGTAAGGAAGTACTGTTGTAGAAATCAACAATCAAAGCAAGAGAAAGGAAAAAGATAAATGCTTAATTAAGCATATCATTCTTTGTAACTTAAATAAGCATATTATTCTCTTTGTATTGGCATTGAATATTAATAATGATATATTTTGAATTGGTTATTAACAACTTGGTGTTATGAAATGGATCCAAAATGAAACCACAAAAATAGAATAGAGAAAGATGAAGACAAGAGAATGAGAGAACTTTTGTATTTCTTCACTTGCACTACAACACAAATGACATGTCCTATTTATAGGCATAGTCTTATATATAGGTTACAATTGTCCTTAAATGTTAAATAGTGGATAATCAATTCCATGAATGTGAATGGAGATGAGTTACAAGAGTAAATGAATAGTGGAGGAGGAATGGATAGTGGAGAAGTAATGGATAGTGGAGGTAGTGGAAGTTACTTAGAGAAGACAAAGAGGAATGGGTAAATGGGCATTTACATAATATTCATAACACTCCCCCTTGGATGTCCATTATACAAATACGTGCCTCGTTAAAAACTTCAACTAAAAAAACCTTGTGGGATAAAAACCTAGAGGAAGAAAAGAGTACGCATTTATCGATATACTATCCAGTGCTGCCTCATTAAAGACCTTACTAGGAAAAATCCAGTGGGATAAAAACCATAGTCAAGAAAAAAAGAGTACAGTATGTGTTAACTCCCCCTCTTAGTAACATCAGTCGATATCTTTGAATCTACGACATCTAATACCATGAACAAGCTTTTCAAATATCATACAAGGAAGTGACTTGGTGAACAAATCTGCTATATTTTCATTGGAACGGATTTGTTAGATATATATTTTACTATCTTTTGAATATTATGAGATACTCTATCTAGAATTACCAATATGTGAATCAAAGAAGAATCTATAATCTTTATTTTAGTGTCTTCGTGTTGGTGAAGAACTATATCTTACTAGTAAGTTAACAATAAATGATAATCAAGTCATATGTGACTAGTAAGATATATAAGTAAACCGATTGTACTAAAACATGGTACTTCTGGATCAAATAGTTCTTCATCACTTCTTGAAGTCTAAAAGGATCTTATTCAGCTCTACTAATCTCACATCACTAAAGTACATAATGGATGTGATTAATCCATATAAAACACTTTAACA